>NC_047506.1:29828147-30071173 GCF_902827115.2 Pseudochaenichthys georgianus | reverse complement strand
TGTGAGGGACTCGGAGTCACGAAGATCTTGGGGGAGGGAATTCCAGAGCCTAGGAGCTGCCACTGAGAAGGCTCTGTCCCCAAAGCTGTGTGTGTGGATGATCATAACAGATCAAAAAGTTCAGATTCATTTTACAATAAATCAAGGAATGATGCACTTCTACAAACAAAAACAACATAATTAAAACATTTGAACAAACTACTAAAAGTAGATGAACTACATTATTCAAAAGTGTACAGTAACTCCTGATAATAACACAGGGGAAATAAACGGGGCATCTCTTTTTCTCTCTCTCCCTCTCCTGACAGCCCGTCAGTATCAGGGTTAGTAAAAATGAATCCCTTGGAGGTTTTAGTGTTGATTTACCGTTTTGTCTTCTCTTTGCAATGCTTAATCGATTTGAAACCAAGTCTAACGTAGCTTAAACTTAACGTTAGCATTCAAGCTATCACAACACATGCACGCACCTTTCTCTGTGGTGTTTTTTGTAGTGACGAATGAAGTTGGATGTTGTGGTGGTCGTGTCACTGATCTTTATGCTGCAGACCCTGCATACCGCTGTTCTCTTCTTATTACCGTCATCGACAACATAATCCTTGAATCCAAACTTCACTATTTGTGGAGTAACGCTAGCCGCTGCCATGTTAACTGAGACTCCTGCCTTCTAGTGGGTTGCCAGGTTTGCGCTCATGGCGCTATAATCACGTTTTTCGAAAAAACTAAACGTAATATCTCACTACAAAAACAAACGCCAATATTTAATTTTAAACAGTCAAGTCCTTTCAAGTCATCTATCTCAAGCTTAAGTCAAGTCTCAAGTCATGAATACCAAGTCAAAGTCAAGTCAAGTCTTTCATCAATGTTAGTCAAGCAAGTCTCAAGTCAAAAAATATGTGACTCGAGTCTGACTCGAGTCAAGTCATGTGACTCGAGTCCCCACCTCTGATAACTGCCATATTTCGACCAACTAACCATAACTGATGAAACTAAACAAATGAGGGAACCGAAGAGATCAAGGCTAACTAATTTGCCTGTTTCAGGACTCATTCTTGCACCACTATATTGTATACTCTTTTATATAATTGTTATGGACATACTTCTGATACAACATTTTGCATTCAGTTTTTAGTATTTGTTTGAGTTGAATGCCAGGAATCCAGTAGGATGGTTTCTTAACCTTTTCAAACAGTGCTCTAGTACATTATTAAAACGTATTTATGTCCACAATAGATATGGTTTAATGTTAAATTCAGACCCTGAACACAATCTGTGTCATTTAATTTCGTCTTTTTTTTACAGTGAAATTGCTACATTCATATCGCAGGTTAAATTTAAAAACACTCAAAAAGTATTTGCAACCTTTTTAAATAAAACCCTCCATCTGTGTTTTAGTGGGCCAACTGCAGCTGAGTTGAAGAAATGGAAAGAATCTTTCAACCATGTGATTACCAGTGAGAGTAAGTATAACACTGTTGCTTCATGCCTTTTTAACCTGAAGTATAACCTAAAACTTCCTGACTAGGTTATGTTTATGTCCAAAGCAAACCCAAATATCTTCCGCCCTCCTTGCTCATCGTCTGACACCAACAATACGGACAATTACTGCCATGCGGATGCTTGACTCATTGGTTTTACCAGCAGTATCTCTCTAAGGGCTTACAAAAAAAACGTAAAACTTAAACACTATCATTCTCGTGTGACATGATTGTGCTGTTATCCTGGGAAAATGATCAGGCAAGTCCTTCGAATTCCTTGCCAATGGCTGCTAGTAAAGTTTTGGCAGATCAAAAGGGATCGCTTTCTTTACTTTTTGTATGGCATACATTGGAAATGAAATACATTTAGTAAAGCAAATATGTTGGTTTGGCAACGTATATTAGGTAGCAACAGATCATGATGATAATCGAAATTGAAGGAGACTTGGTCACACAAACATGGAAATTTAACCGACTTATGCACAGACGCAAACAGGCGCTCTCCAACGCATTCTCATGCTCTGCTCCTCTGCTACGTGTCTCTAGGCACAACTCAACAGCCCCTCAGGGCATGCTGACCAGTGCAGAGTGTACAAGTGTTTGTGTGTGTATGTCCAAGCCCACTGAGAATTACACTGTGTGAGTATGCAAACACAAAAAGGGAGCAATGGCCTTCCGAGAACCTGACCTCATCCACTGACCTCCCAACGTCGTCATGTCCTCCTTCTGCTTTTATTGGTTCTATTTTGGTTCCGTTTATCTTATCCTGGCCTCAATGGTCTCCGTGCTGTCATCGTAGTGCTGAGGGTTTGAGGTTTTGCCTTCCATTGATTATTGGAAAACACTTGTCTTGTCTTAAAAGAAAGGATGCAATTATTGCCGCCAGGACTTAATGATCTTTCGGTGAGATGTTATAACTCAGTATAATTACACTGCTGTCACGTAAAGTGATTATTTTCTCTTGATGAGGAAGATTTTATGTGACTGTTTATATAAATGTTCTATTGCCATAAGGTTCTTCCTATTTGATTTCACGCACCTCACAAGCAATTTGGAGACAATTTAAACTAATAAATAGCTTTCGGATTGGGAAACGGAAGTTAGAAGCATTTTGGCAAATATTGGCACCTTAAAATTGTACAACTGATTCTGATTCTTCAACACAAATATGGGCATTTACCATTTAGATAATTTTAATATCCATATGTCAAGGCTGTATTTTCTTTTTAGTTAAAAGGATCTTCAATATATAACATACCCTCTATTAATGATACTGCGGCTTTGCCAATGTGCATACTCATGTGTCTGTAAGGTGCATTGGATATTAAAAGACGCTATTTCCCCCTCTGTGTTAGTGGGTCGTACCGTCTTCGGCAACTTCCTGAAGTCAGAGTTTAGCAAGGAGAATCTAGACTTCTGGGTCGCCTGCGAAGTATACAAGAAGTCTGCTCCTTCCAAGATGGCCAACAGATCCAAGCAGATCTACCAGCAACATGTTGAGGCCAATGCCACCAATGAGGTAATATTTTTTATCAAAGAATGTAAGATATAAAATGTCAATTAGAGAGCTTCATCAGTATGTTATGACGAAAAATGTAAAAGTACCTTAGCTTATTTTGCCAGGAAGTATTCTAGAGAGAGAAGCGGAAAACACAAATGTAGATGAATTAATATTGTTTTAAACACACCGCACAGACATTAGAGACATGTCCTATGAATGCAGCTGTACATCTCCTTCAGGAAAGTGAAGGACTGATGTGACTGCAGAGCTATGAATATATTCAGTCACAATGCTGCTATACCAAAAAGCCTTCAAGCACTTAGAATGAATGAGGGAATTTAAGAACACTTCAGTTCAGTCATACTGTATGGGTTGACTGAAAACATTTGAAAAGTTGGTAAAAATAAACTGAGAATATAAATTTGCAAATGCTTTGTTCTTTCCTCCAAGCTTTTCTTTTACCATACAGTAGGACAATATTTTTGAGATCTTTTGTTTTAACTATAGCAATATAGTATGTCATAATACAAGTTTATGCTCTTGAAATCCTGATAAATCTCAACCCTCTCTTTCCATTTATTAAAGGTGAACTTAGACGCGGCCACCAGAGAGGAAACGAAGAAAAACGTAGAGAACCCCTGCCCGTGTTGTTTCGACGAGGCCCAGCAGATGATCTACACCTTGATGGAGAAAGACTCCTACAGGCGCTTCCTCAACTCCAAACTGATCCAGGATCTGACACGGACCACTGCTGCTCAGGAGAAGATGGAAAGGAAAATCTCTGACAGTGCCAAGAACGGGCAGGCCTTAACGGGCGGTGCCTAAACAGCAGAGTGAACACTAAAGACTAGAAGAAGAATGTGCCAAAGACTGAAAAAGTACTGGAAAGTTAACACTGGTAAAGAACGGTTGGTTTTTGTCTTAAATATGTATTGAGTAGAACAAAGTAGTTTTGAATATGACATTTGTTGAAGACTTTATTTCTGTTTTATACTTTGACGGTCCAATTTACGAAGGTGAATCAATATTTTATATTTTAACAACTGCCAGTGGAGCCTTTTGTGAGAGGGGTTTGTTTTCTTTGACAAATAACACTTTTTAGTTCTTTAACTGCCCAATTTAACTGTAAAGATGAGAGCATAGAGACCACGATCATACTCTGAGCGATATTCTGTGAAAGCTCTATAAAAGTGAGGATGACTAAACTATCAGGGTTTTTATTTATTTTATTTGTATTATGATGTTGGTCAGTAATCCAGTATGTAATAGTGGGCATGTTTATGTTTTATTGAACTAAATTCAATCAACCTTAATGTATTAATCTGCAATGCAAAAGTGTTGATATTGTTATAACATTAACTTACAGTAGGCTATATGCACCGAACACAATTTAAAGGTGACATATAATGCACATTTACAGATTCAAACTTGGATTCAGGGTTTCTACCTGAACATGTTTACATGCTTTAAAGTTAAAAAAACATTTCTTTACATTTGCTGCCTGAAAAAACCTGTATTCCCACTCTGTTTGAAACACTTCGTTTTAGCGCCTATCTTTATAAAATCCCTCCGTCAGAAAAACAGTTTATTTGAAACCATTTCTCCCCCAGACAGCCTACACAAATCTGACAGGGTCTTCTATTCTGTTTTGTGGGTCAGATACCCAAATGAATGTGCACAAACAAAGTGTTAGCAATTAGCTTTACATTATGTTCTTCTTCATTTCCTACGTTAACATTCAAACAACTGCAGACGTATCAAGGTTCAAGCTTCTTTATTGTCAAACATAGCTACAGAGTAATTATGTCATTAAAAATCTTGTTAAAAAATTGTTTCAGCAGTTCAGTTGTTTAACACTCTTATTGCCAATAATGAAGCTGTCTCTGAATCTGGTTGTTATTATATTGATGTATACGTTCTCATCACCTCAAGTAAGTTATCTATCTTAAACTGCAATACGCAAATATTGGCTTTGACTACTTCTAGTTGGACGTTTAAGCATGATTTAATATTGTAGTATTGATTTTAAATACTGACGAAAAGGTAAATTGTGACTCATTCGATTGATTTTCACGAGTTCCTCTGTCAAACAGCTGTGTTCCGATGTTAATTACTGTAATGTGTGCAGCACACTGCACAGTGTGTTCACTTAAATTAAATGTATTTTGGTGGCTTTGCATACGAAAATGTGTTCTCAAAATGTATACTGTGATAATAGAAAAGTAGAAACTGTCTGTATATATTTAATAAATGATGTTGTTGCCCTATTTATACATCACATCTGTGACTGTTCACGAATAAAATGTTGTGTTGGATGATCAGAACTTTGTGTGTGAATAGTCTGATTTAAGTTGGATTCGAGAGTTTGATTAAGAGTCTAAAGCCATGCTACTGTAGCAGCCCTATGAGGTTGCATTTGATATGATCCCATTAGCTTACCTTTTTATTAATGTCAGATACCTTATTTAGCAATGTTAAGGAAATTGATCTAAAAGGTACTTGTACTTCATTGGCTCTAGGTATGCATGCAGGTGAGATACAAATCAGTACAGCAAGTTTTTTATAAATCAACAGCAAGGTCATCGTTGGCTATGAGGTGTTCAATGTGAACTAGCAATATGTGGTGATAATGATAACTTAAATTGTATTTGATCAGGTCCCAACCACATACAATAGGAAAAATGTAATAGTTGCCAAATCAAATATCTTAAGTGCCGAAGCTTGCTTCAAATCACGTGACATATATGACGTCCGAAGCAGCAACT
Organism: Pseudochaenichthys georgianus; assembly: GCF_902827115.2. Lineage (NCBI taxonomy): Eukaryota > Metazoa > Chordata > Actinopteri > Perciformes > Channichthyidae > Pseudochaenichthys > Pseudochaenichthys georgianus. The sequence continues at coordinate 30,065,432 of NC_047506.1, read as the reverse complement.
GCTTCAAATTACGTGACATGTGACGTCCGAAGCAGCAACTGCTTCATTTCCTGAATGAATCACTTGACTGGTTCGCGGTCCATTCACGCGATTCAATGCACTGCTTCGTCTCGATTCTGACAGGTGACAGGTTGAAACAGTTTCGAATTTGAGCGCTTCAACACTTTATGACCGCTCTAAACAATGCGCAATGTGTGGGTTGTTGTCGTAGTTTGTGTTGTTGCTGTTGAGTTGTTGTTGGTATTGCATTTGAATTGTAGTATCATTATAGAGCAAGCCAGGAAGAAAGATAGGTCGTTCTGGCTCGGGGAACAATAAGACAATTATCAGTAATATAAAAAAAGTTTAATATGTTAAGGAATAGATGGGTAGAGCCGGTGGCCCCAATGCAGCGTGTCCTCCGCGCAGCTGGTTCAAAACCCTGAATGGATGTACTTTTAATCATTGCTTTTTAACTTTAATAACTGATAAAAGGCCCTCTCCGCCCAACATATTTTCCAGCACTCTTTAGTCTCTTCTCAATAACCCAATACACACAATTATCAATCTTTAATTGCAAATAGAACATGATATTCAGTCTTAGAGTGTGTGTGTGTGTGTGTGTGTGTGTGTGTGTGTGTGTGTGTGTGTGTGTGTGTGTGTGTGTGTGTGTGTGTGTGTGTGTGTGTGTGCGCGTGCGCGTGTGTGTGCGTGCTTGCGCATCGAATATTTTTCAAGGCAAAGATACGTTAAACCCATTGCAGATTTGCACTTCGCCAGGAGAGGTCGCTGTAACTGAAGCTTCGAGAAATGAACCTATTTCCGACACAATTGTCCGAGTGGTTCGATGCTTCATTCAAAGCTTCATTTTGCCATCACTACTCAAAAGGACCCAAACACCAACATGAGCCATTAACTGCTGAAATCAGTTGTGCAATGATGAAGGAGGGCGCAGTTCTCTACCGCTCTTAAACCCTAAAGAAAGGGTGTGGTCACACTCTGATTGGCCAAGATGGGGATTGCTCAATTAGGAGTCAGTCGCCGCACTCTGAGCAACAGGTGATCTGAATAATGGTCCAATCAGCTCAGAGAGTGTAATATTCAGCTGCAACAAATAGGGAAATGGTAAATTAATCCAATAACTAATGCCTGCAAGACTGCTTTATTTGATTAAAAACATGTTTGAGGATTGTAGAATTGTGATTTCCGGTATCAATCAATGCTGTCTTCATTCTCCTGCATTACTTTTCAAATGACATGATCATGACACCAAGCTTTACGTCTCATGATAATTATCAAACATGATATGCCACAGTAACGAGACATATTTCATTCAGCACAGTTGTCTTCTAGAGCTGTGTAAAACATGTTTTCATGACCTCACCATTACTCAGACTGTCACTTCACAATCACACAGTAATCATCTATAATCAGAAGACATTAGCCTGGAATCTCTTGCGTCATGTCTGCAGATTGTAAGTGATTACTGCATCAGCATTTCTATCAAATAATCAACAGGAGACATTTTGGGCCTAAGAGAGAAAGATTTTTATATCATAAACCTTCTAGGGTGCCTTTTTAGTTTAGAAGAACTTCTGTTTTATTTAACTTCCCCATTTATAGCAGCATTCCTGTTAGCTGACTGGTTGGTCAGTTCCAACTCAGATTGGTTTGCTATGTTTAGTGTTCATTTTAAACAATCAGTACCATTCAAAGCTGCAAATTTAAATCTTGGCAAGATGTGTTAAAACCTGAAAGGTATTTTAAGCGTTGAGTGCAAAACAGTTATCAAATACATTTAAATCCAATTTTTTTTAAACTACTGTTCTTTTAAATTATAATCTCTAAAATCCAAATTTAATTAAGAAAAACGCAATATTCCTAAACAGTTAACATTGTAAATCAGGTGGGTGTTCCACTAATATTCCCGTTTACATGCACCATACCTTGATTAACTTAAAACACCCTTTATGTCAGGATTCCACAGTTGTGTATATTCAAAAAAACAAAAAGTGCATTTCCCCTTCTAACCAGACATTTTTAAATGTTCTTTTGGGCGTGCATCTCTTACCCAGCCTTTCAAACAAATTTTTGTACAAGGCAAAGATCTGGCAGTAGACAGATAGCAGGCTGCGTATTGCAAACTGCAGTAAACATCCTTATTAAACCAAATGTTCAAAAAGCTCATAACCAGAATATTCTATGCATACCTCACGTCTTAATCTCAATATTTTACTTTCAAAATAAGGCCATGTCGTATTTGGAATATCAGGAATAGTAGTACGCATTTAAACACAGTCAATGATTTTGGTTAGTTAATAATTGTGATTTGTCCTCAGAGTTAAGGTCTCCTCTGTGTCTAAAACTGGTTTATCTTGAGTTGCGATTTACCTCCAATGTTTAGTAAACTGTATTTACACTCCCAGGCTAACTCCATGCCTATTTAAGGCCAACACATTTAAGGCCATTTACAGTAAATATGCTTGCTTGAATTGAATCTTCAGTAAATACACTTTAGAGAAAGGGAGACGAGGCAAACAGGCCTAAATATTTACTGACAGTTAATACAATCGGCCTGCTTTGCTACTTAGTAAAATACCCTAAAATAGAATACATATAATACAATAGAGACAGCATCTGTAAAAGTGCTTGATTTAATGATTGACCAACAACTTTCAAAAGTATGTTAGTACTCCATGTCAGCTTTTCCTGAGGTAGAGATAAAAAGGTGTGATTACACAGACAGAGGCCGTTTCTCAATCGCGAGGAAACTGGCTTCCAAGCCAATATTTCAAGGATACTACGTCATCGAGTGCCACCGAAGGACTGTTCCAATCTCCAGCATACTTGGAATTCCACGAGGCCGCGTCCTTGGTTTGGGGGTAATTTTGAGGCTGCACATGGGTAGACTTCGTGTCCTTCAAATCCCCACAATGCTTTGCGCACGGACCAATTTCCCCAAATCTGTGGCGGAAAATGTAAGGCGGGGCCTCTCATATGTCGCACACCTGCACCCTTGCTAGCCTGTTCCACTCTTCGTTTTCCAAATGCCAGGAAGGATTCTTGCCTAGCTTCTGAAGGAAGTGACTCGGAAGACATGTGAGCAGCCAGTATCCTCGCGATTGAGAAACGGCCACACATTCTCCTTTCTATGTGATATACTGCTGTCTTTCATGTATAATATACTGATGCATATCAGCCTTAGTATGCTTGGATTTAGCAGTCGAAACACAGAGAAGAAAGTGATAGATCCACTGGGGCCAGTGTGCTTTTGTGAATTCTTATCCGTCATCTAAAATAAATCAGAGTCTAGGAGTATTAAGGAGGAGTGCACGAGGGGGGTCAGCACATATCATTTGAATACAAATATTCATATTTAAGACTGGAGCTACAAAAAGACCAATTTTTAATCCAATATTTATTGTATTTTAGGTTTGTGTTGGATATATACAAAAGGGAAACAGAATCCTGCTGGTTGCAGTGACCACAACTGTAACATTCCAGGCTGTAAAAAACAAAACATTGAGCTGAAAGATGCTAAAAGGCTTTATCAGAAAGACTGCAGAGTTTGGTCGCAGTTTTTGTGGGTTTTGGTACTACCAATGACTACTTTGACATTCCAATTAGTCTTCTGATAGTTTGTTAATATAAAAGAATAAATACAGTAGGCTACATGCTGCATAAATGTGTGGGAAAATTATCTTCAAGGTTAAAAATTAAAGTCAAGTAGTAGTTGATTAGAGACAGGAATAGAAAACTAATCCTTCAGATGATTTGTGCCGGGTAGTTTTACACATTTGCAAATAACGTCACTTTAATAAGCCCAGGTTACATTTTATTTGACTTTTTCGCAACTGTAATGGCCCGTCCACACAGCGGCGTGCATTGAAGCTTACAACGCTTCTGCCCATTCACTTTGAATGGGGTGACGTCACTTTTAGCCGAACTGCATTTTGGGAAGCGACGTGGAGCGTTGCTGGCGTTGCTGGCTTCAAAAGTTGAGCAATGTTCAACTTTTTGCGCCTCGGCAGAAGCGTCAGCCAATGAAATCCCGTTTATGCAAATCTGCCAGTACAAGCGCTAGCCAATCAAACCGCGTGTATGCTGGGAGAGACTACGCAGGTCATTTCCTCATATTCCAAAAAATGGAGGGAAAATTCATTATAGCGGTCGTGAATCACCCGGTGCTGTATGATCAGTCTCTGTTCATCTACCGGGATACAAACCGGAGGAGCGAGGCATGGAGGGAGGTGGCAGAGACAGTGGGTGAAACTGGTAGGTTTTCGCCTGTTTGGGGATTTTATATCCAGTTTACTTCGTTTTAACATTGCTATTGCTTTGTATGTCTGGGGCGGGAGATTCATGTGATTGGTTGTTGGTCGCGTTGCTCGCACAAAATCCCCAAGCTTCAGACACGCCCACTGCCAAGCGTCAACGCACACTGCTGTGTTGACGCTTCGTAAGAGCTGAATATGAAACAAAGCATTTGAACATGTTTTAAAGTGGACCTATCATGCTATATTTGAAACATAATATTGTAGGGCCATAAAACATGTCTGTGAATTTTTTTTTTCAAAATACCAAACAGATCATGCATTTTAGCCATGCCTCATTTCGCTCTATTCCAGCCCTGTTTTTGCGAGGGCTGATTCTGCTTTTGTTGCAGACTACAGCGCCACTTACAGGCCTGGCATATGTACTACAGCGTCTCCAGCGCTTTCGAGCGGTCTCTCATTCCCCTGATAGGTGGAGAGTTGCCCATATAGGCGGAGCACCCCTTTTCTGAAGTCAGAAAAATTCAAATAATAATCAGCTCCGTTGCAGCCCCGTTTTTAGAGATTTGGGTATGGAGGAAAAGAGAGAGGGTTGTGTTTTCGGACACTTGGTGAGTTCCCTGGCACACCGGGGACACATATTCATGTATAAAAGACGTACAAAAGTGCATTTAGCATGATAGGTCCCCTTTAATTTAAAGATAAAAAAGTTGTGGAACTCAATTGTTTGTGGCTGCTTCCATTTTTTTATGTACACCAAAAGTGTTCAGATAAGAATTAATTAATTAATTTAATAATAATCAAATGGATTATGTTATTTGGTGCACCAAGTTAAATGTGTTTCTGCTTCCTGTTTTGAACTAAATATCTAATGTGATAATACTACTGGCAAAAGAGGTCGCTCTTCAGGTATTGTAAACACCATTGGTTTGAAGCATTGAAAAAAACAAAGATTGCTGTTGACATTTTGGTGAGGACAATCTATGACAGACTTAGTATTAAAATGTCCCTTGGGATCTGGGACTGTAATCGTTCTAACTCAAAGTTAATAAAATGCTACAGTGCAATGATGGAAAACTTTAGAGAGGACAGTTGTAAAACTGAGTAAGACAGCAGAGAGAATGTTTTGACCACTTGTAACCATAGCTCTGTTCTTTCTGTACAACTGCCCTTCCTTCCCTGAGTTAAATTAATTTCTGTGAGCTGTGGAGCTCTGCTTTTTATCCATTCAGACAGTTAGCAGCTGCACATAAACAGAATCATTACAGAGCCTTTTGTTTTGCCTGCAGGGTGCTCACACTGTGCTTTCAGGGGGTATTCAACTCCTTTCAAATGATAATCGCAGCTATAGTTAAATGACGAATAAATCGTATCCCATTCATTTAAGGGATCATGTTTCAAGCCAACGTGCCTAAAAGATCATTAAAAAGCACTTTTCACAGGCTTCCATTTTTCATTTCATTCCGTAGTGAGGATTTAGTTTTGCTTGACTTTGTTGACAATGTTTCTTAACTTGGACATTACTGCGAGTGCAGCTTTATATCAAAACTAGACCTCGGGCTGATCATTATTGGAATTATTATTGTTTTTTTATTGGAACAAACCTCTTACAGTATATGTATTTCCACCTACTTGTATTTAGATATACAAATAAGCCCTGTCCATCTGTTCCTGAAATAAACATACAGTCCACAAATGTCTCGCTAATCAGAAATGTCACTTAAAATGAGACAGATGGTATATGGAAACTACTGTACCCCGAAGAAGATGATCACACTACTTTACAAACAGTTGAAATCAGATGTTGAAGAACAGAGGAAGTCTGTCTAAAACATCAGGAAACAGGAAAAACCTTGCATTAAGGAAGTGTAATTTGCCCAGCTCTTGCATGAACAGATGGATGTACCATACAGAACACAGGACATGACATTTCAAATGTGCAAACATATTCAACGCATGTCATTTAGGGGTTATGTTATACAACACTTGTTTCTGTGTGCTTTTCTTCGCCCGCAGCTGTAATACTAACCAGAGTCAGGCTTGATCAGCGCTTCATTCAGCGCTAACCTGCTTGTCTCTGGATGTTCTCCCAATGCCAAGCAGCTGTAAGGCCCGCTAATCAAACCCTGACAGTATGATCTGGCGCTCTAATGTCATCACGCATGCAGGGAAGCACGTACACTGAGACATGCACGCACAAAGCCACTTATCTCCTCCACACGAACACGCGCACACATACAGAACATACATCCCTGGGGCTGTATGTCTGGATCTCTGGTTTATTGTTTAGATACGTTTTTTAAATAAACACTGAGTGATTCAAATCACTGTAGACTTTTGTTATTGCATTACAACATCTGTTCAACGCTTCAATAGCAGGTTTTTTACACCCTTGTGATATGTTTTGACACTTGATTGTGTGCAGGGTTAATAATTGTATTAAGCATTTATAGGAAATATATATGGTTGTATTGATTGTTATTTCTTTCGTCTTCACTATGCTGATTATTCGTGCACTTTTGTCAAAGTATTAATTTGTTGCCAACAGCAAGAATAATAACATTATGTCAAAAGTGTACGCCTAATGATTTTTGCTGTTCACCATCAAAACTGGAATCGAAAATGAGAAATTAAAAAAGCAATAAAAAAAATGATCACCTCAACAGGGAATAACATACGAACCAAATGTTAAACATAACAAATTATATGATACAAGCTGGCAAATCTACTTAATTAGAAAACTCAACTCAAATCACATATCAAAAGTTATATGAAGTTTGAAGTAAGCTTAATCTGTGTGTTTGTACTGCTTTTACACAGAGCTACTTCAATTGATCTCTATTTAAATGTTATAATAACACAAATCAGACAGTAAGAGGAAATTCATGACTTAGGATCAGGGATTGTTTTTCAGGGCATTTTTTTTTACCAGGGATACTTTCCATGGAAAAAAACATCAAAGTATTTATGTGCAGATGAGCAGAGAGATTACCTTTACGAGAGAACTTCATGTCCACAATAAAGAAGAGTACACATATTTATTGCAAGACAGCTTTTAAAACCTTTTGAACATGCTACATTTCTTTTGAAGTCACATCATCCATCATGATTAATAGTGACTTTGGGGGACGTAAAGTGCTGTATCAGCAATGAATCATCATTTTGACCTTCAATCTTGTCTGCATTGTTGAGGCAAAACAAAAATAGACGACGAAAACATTGTTCTGACTAACGCTAACATTACAATTCTCTCAAATTATGCCCCTAAAACTAAAAGCCTCAGACTCATTTGTGATTTGGTAAGTAACTTAATTGTCGGTAATTGTGGAAAATAACAAGGGGCCTGAGGCAATCCATTACACTCAAAATATGTGCAAGTGCCATTTGTTAAAAAAAGTATCAGAGGTTTCATTTCGAAGAAATTATCAGCACATTCTCCATAGTGAGGAATTTTTTGTTACACATGAGTGTGTAAAAAAATACAGATACAGCTCTAACATGAGTCTGTTGAGTGAGTGTTATATAAACAGGAAGCTGGGTTTATAGATGAGGTGCAGCTGAACATGCAGGAAGATGATCTGATAATGAGAAGGCGTGAAGGCCAGAAAGGGAACCAGGTGAGAGATGACTGGAAAATAAGGACCTTCATTTTTCACTACAGTGTCCCTTTCTCAATTTTGAGTCAGAAATCCTGGATGTGACAATGCACTCTATACAATCACCATGGATACAGATTGATTCTTGCATTAAATGTGTTACCTAAGTAGGATTTGTATGGTTAGGGTTTGTTTGTTTTAATTGGTTTAGCTGTACACTTGTTTGTATATAACATTATCCAACAACGGACACATGCCGTTTCAAGGTAGGGGTTTTGAAATAATAAACACAAAGTCACCATGAAATACTGAATTTAAAGATACGAAACGTACAAGAAGCACTGCAAATGACTGGTATTGTCTGAAACTCTAAAGTAAAACAATTGCTCTTCTTGAAAAACACATGAACATGACAGCTAATATGTGATTAATATTTAATTTGTAGGTGAGGCTGTCAACTTTATACACCAGGGAGCCCCTGGGCCCCATTTTGTAAATCGTTCAACATTTGTATCTATTCTTTTATTTACCCAAGAATAAGGAATGAGATAATGTTGTACTATTTTCTGTTGCAGGTTTAGGAAATGAAAGCAGCAGGGACAGATTTTATGGCAATATTTGTGACATAGTATCGAGAGACCCAGCAATTGGGCTTATAATGTGTTTCGCAAAAACAGGAAATTACACCAAATAAACACATCAATAAAAGTCTAGTTATTCTATTATGTCCTTAAAACATATGCACCATATGTTGACTGAAGGGAGCACTTATGTATGCATTTATGGTGCAATCAAGTACATTTTTTGTCAGTGTGGGGAGATGTTGGAGTAGACTTCACAGGTTATTGTATTTGTAGGAGGTGGATACAGTTCCCGGCTGGGTCTTCTGGACAATGTCACCGCCGAGCTGTATCTGGAGTTTCAGTCTTCGCACTTTCGTTCTCTCTCCCACCAAAGGAAACAGCCTCCTGACCCCATCTTTGATAAAGTAGCTGTGTAAACAGTTCTCTGCTCTCAATATGTAAGTCACAGCTGCATGTTCTTTTAATTTCAATCTTCACTGACTAATAACATTTTAAGTAAGTTGGCCTCTGTTTATTTGGGATATGGATTTAAAATAAACCGTATTCATTACACTGTCAAGGTTTTTCATTCTAGATACCACAACATCGATACACACAGGGTTGAGTTATCTAATAACCTGAGCTTTGAGAGGGTTGTTGGCACCGTAATATTAATCATGGATTGAGAAGACTCTCCACTATATATTTTTGTTTGCTATTACTTTGAAACATGGTTCTCACCACTTGGATGCCAATCACAACATGAAGTCAGAAAAACAACATCACTTGATGCCAGCATGATTATGATGTGGAAATTTTGGCATCTTGTAAATCAGGGATGTTACCTTCAGTCTTAAGCAAACAATTCATGCTGTCAGTTCTGTTGGCAGCCCGACCGACTCAGTGGACTGTACACTGGTTGAAACCCTGTGGGTGTAGCAGTGCCATGCCACAGATATCACCAGGGAAATTATAGAATGTTCTTTCATTTACTGAAGCATGAAAATAATGCGTTCTTCTTTCATACGTTGACAGCGTAGTAAATGCCCCGAAGGCATGAGAACCTTCAATGTTGACATCTTCCATGACTAAGTGAGCTTGCCGTGTGCTTACCGATTTGGCCGTGCCCACGCAACTGCCTGATAATGAAGCTTAAGTAAACATAAAAAAGGCATTGAATGGTTTTACGGTCCTACAAACTATTCTAAGCTCTGGGGACTATAAATCCTTTTTTCTCAAGAGAACTGTAAGCTTCATCTAACTTTCTACGTAGATGTCTCTACCATAGGTTGAAACTGAATCTCACAAACAAATGAGTACATTAAACTTGCATTCAGATATAGTAATATATTGGTAGGTATCGTAATATGTGGTTTCCTGTCTGAAGTCTGATCGTTGTTTTGGCAGCAGATGTGAAAATGTCTGGGGCTCTGGTTGTCCGTAGAGGGCTAATCATTACTCCTGGCAAAGCAGAATGAATCATTCCACAGAAACTTTTTCAGGAATATTTAATCAGGCAAAGTGAACTTCTTCTTCTATTACTGCATATTTGGAGGGAAATCAAGTCACGAATCAGGCGAAATGCCCAAAGCAGACTCTTAGGCTGTACAATTTATAAAGCAGACTTTTAAATGTGATATTTATTGGTGATTATTTAATTGGATTTGTAAACGCTTTCAATTTATCATATGGTTGTAAGAACAGCAAGTTACTAATTTGCATACAAACATAAAGAATGTTTAAAGAAATATTGACAGCTTTTGCCATTATGTATTTTCCGCTCTCGCTTGTTATGTCCAAGTGTACAAAACAAAGTGTGTTTACAAAAACAAAATGTTTGTTAGAAATGTCACTAACCTCCTTTTGGGACCCTAGGAATTTGACCTTTTCCATCTACTTCTAGGAACTGCAGTATGATGGATGTCTGAGATCTTCTGTTACTGTCCTTTCTTTTTAGAGGAAGTACAGAAATACGTAACTCTGGATTTGTTTTAATGTTTGAGGTGCAATAAACGACACAGCAGCTTTTTGGCATGTTAAAACTATTATTTTCTGCCTCGCTCATGAGAGTAACAGCTGGCGAAATTACAGCCTCGCTCAAATGTGTGCTCTAAAATTATATTTATAAATCACTATTATCATTATTATGATGATGATAGGAGGCGGAGTCGCAGTCTTACACGCTTCTCTGCACGCTCACCTAGGCAGTCATCCATAGGAATCCCGAACCCAATAAAATACCCAATATTAGCGGTGTGTGTGTCTGCCCAAGGACAATTTAAGGTAAACCTAATAGAGGTGTCATACATAATAACCTAATAAAAGTAAATGTAACAACTACTACAGTGCAACAAAACAGGAAGATGAAATGTGGTCTCTTAAACATAAGATCTCTAGCGCAATATTGGTAAATGATTTAATATCAGATTATAATATTGATATATGCTGTCTCACTGAAAATTGGTTGAGACGTGAAGAATATGTCAGCATAAATGAGGCCACTCCACCCAGCCATATCAATACTCATATTGCCCGAGGCACGGGCCGAGGAGGTGGAGTTGCAGCAATCTTTGACTCAAGTTTACTTATCAATACTAAACCAAAATTAAATTATACCTCCTTTGAAAGCCTCCTTTTTAGTCTTACGCATCCGACCTGGAAAACTTTGCAGCCAATCTCATTTGTTACAGTGTATCGTGCACCAGGTCCTTATTCAGAAGTCTTATCAGAATTCTCTGAGTTTTTATCAACTTTGGTTCTTAAAACAGACAAAGTAATTATCGTAGGTGACTTTAATATTCATGTTGACGATGATAAAAATAGCCTTACTGTTGCATTTAACTCTATATTAGATTATGTTGGTTTCTGTCAGAGTGTAAATAAACCAACCCACTGCTATAATCACACTCTCGACCTTGTTCTGACTTATGGTATTGAAATTGTGGCTCGACCAAAAATCGTTTATAAATGTGCTATATAAATAAAACTTGATTTGAAATTGAGCAACTATTAGTCGAACCGCATAATCCTGCTTTATCCGACCATTTCTTAGTAACTTTTGAAGTACTATTACTAGACTACAAAGCATTAGTCAAAAGCTCCTGCAGCAGAAACCTATCTGTTAGTGCTATAGCCACATTGAAGGAAGAGATTCCACCAATACTTAACTCGATAGCATGTCTGCATGTAAGGGAGGAAACGTATACAAAATGTACACCATCCCAAATTGATCATGTTGTTGATAGTGCTATAGATGCTCTGCGAATAAAATTAGACTCTGTTGCTCCTTTGAAAAAGAAGAAAATAAAACAACATAGATTAGCTCCATGGCATAATGCCGAAACCCGCAAAATAAAGCAAAAGTCGACGATAACACAATGCTCTTTTTGTCCTGATCCATTTATATAAAAACCTGTCTGAAAATGAGCTGATCAGATTTTGGCCACGTGATGTCATAACGTTTTTTGGCTTGTGTAACCATTAGCCAATAACCAACCAAGGTAACCCCTGCCTACATTATCATCTGAATCTCCTCCTCGAGCACCATTGTGTGTTTTTAACCAAATATCTCTCAGAGGGGCGGGAGTGGCTTCTTATTTTCATCAAAAGTAAAATACTTTTGAAACAGGGCTGAAACAGAGGGGTTTATGGGATGCTATAACAGTATGATTGGTTTGGTATTTGGAGCCGAACCCTTCAGAGACATGTTTGTATATATCTGAGATCTATAATATATTGATGAAAAACAGTATAATAGGGGACCTTTAACATAACTCATACTTTAAATGGATTTCGTGGCATGGGCTAGAAGTAGTTGGTTCTACTTTTTCATTTTAGCCTTAAAAGTCTCAATCATGATATACTTCATCATGAATGATAAACACATTATGTGAATGGGTATCAAATGAAGAGAAAAATAAAGTGACAATTGAAAGTCGGGTGTTTCCTCTTTTATAACAGTGAAAAGATTCTAGGAAGTATTTGCCAGCTCTCCATTCAAAGAACCATGTATTCCACTGTTGCACTAAATAATAAGTTAAACACAATCAATTGTGTAAAGGTTGCCATTTACATGTCAAAATAAATACATCTTCAGGAATTGAATGCATATATATATTTTTATGTGGATGACTCCAGGACGTACATGCAAGGCAACATCAAATAATACATACTCAGCCTTGTCAAAGCCCTTATTGATTTTTCTGTAACATTAATGAGACTTAAGTTATGACACCAGACTGGCTAATCTGCGCCATAATAAACCATTGTCAATGCTCATTATTTAAATATTTTTGTTGCCAATTTCAATGCCCTTTTAGGTAGTACATTTAACAGTTAAATCAATACATTGAACAATTGATCGTTTCTCCTGATTAATCAACTCAGTTTAGCTTGATTTCTAATATTTGCATTTAAAAAAATCAATAAGGATTTACAAAAGGCTGAATATCTAGATAACATACATTTGTGAGGGTTAACACATCATGCTTTTGTTTAATATGAAAAAGCATTAAAGAGTAAATATAATCACACTTTGTGAATGCTACATTCAACTACTGTAATGACAACATTTAGGACACCCATCTCAGTTTAGTGAAAGGTAGGTGAATACCAGTGCTTTCTTACGGCATGTAGTGAATAATAACTTGTGTTTTAAAAGATACACATGAAGTCGGATGTATGAACTGTGTCTATTTTGTGTACTTTCATGATTGAAATACCTTCCTTACATTTCATTTCTAACTTTGAATCTACATTTAGTGTGTTTGGTTAAGTGCTGCAAACTTACAATTTCAGTCCCCCATGTTTTTCAATGGTGAATTATGACTAAGATCAGGTATTTTCAGTGAGTCGGCATTCTTGCAGACATTATTAGCATTATCGCATGGGAAAATGACTTGTCTTTGTTAATACCACTGCTCTGTCCCCCTTTTCTTTTTAGATTCCATCCTACTTGATTTGCCCATCTTAGCAACATGCATTTAGCCAAGGAGCTCAACCACAGAGCCAACTATCCAGCACTGTTCTGGATGTTTCTGACAGGATGCATCTCAACCAAAAAGGGAGATTGGGGAAAATCTAAACTCACTGTCTATGGGAGTGTAGGAGTATGAAAGAGACAACAAGAAAGTTACATGATAATTGTTACTCATTAATTGGTTCGAGAAGAGAGTCTTTGTTAAAAGTTCTTTAAATGAAATGACAACATTATTTGATTTTTGTTGGAAATTATTTAATATCTTCATTTATTTGAAACAGCCAAATGTGTAACTCTCATTCGATCAAGGGTTTCCCATTGCTTTCCTCTAGTAGGCAGAACATCTTTTAAGTCATAGATCCATTTACTTGAAAAGGCACAATAGCTTTGAGTGTTTTGGTGAAAATAACATGTATTCTGATGTCTGTATAAGTGAGACGTTTAGGTCTGTGGCAAAAGAAGGCAAAACTGGGTTGTTTTGGAAAGTACTATGTAAGTTTAATCTCTTTGGGGTCAAGCTATTGAATACTGCATATTTTAATTAAGTTTTGTTTTGATTTAGTTTTTACTATGTGCCCATTATTTTTCTTTTTTCTTTTGGAAACCATTAATGCAACAGTTTGACGTTAAGACAGCCATTTGAAGGCATGGGGAAGTGTTATGCAAAATACATGACAAAAACCGAAAATGTTGTCATATACAATGTAGGGTTGTCAGTCAGTATAGAGCACCAACATGACCACTTGCTTTTCCGTAGTAAGGCTCTAGTCTAGGTCATAAAGTCATTGGAGTATGCTACAGAATGCGTAAGGCCTTTAAAGTGTCCTCTTCTCTGGAATCCATCGATCTGATTGATTATTAGCGGAGCAAATTATCAAAATAATACGGAGGGAAGATATTTTTGTTTGGATTACTGGTCTGGGGGAAGCTCGTGAGTGTTTGTGTGTGTATACGTGTGTGTGTTTGTGTAATATCGCACTTGTGTGTATTGTGTTTGTTTCCCAGGGAAAACACTCGGCTGTTGTTATGCCTGCTGTGACGTCAAGTTACTCTGTTCTCCGCTTGCAATTATGCCGTTACAAGCTTCAAAGTTGTATTTATCATCTGAATTTGCCGAAACACGTTTAATATTCTGAAAGCCAAGACTTTGTTTGATTGAAATCAGATAAACAAACTGTAACGGACCCTGCCGTGTTATCTATGATTACTATACGCGTTACATTCATAATTTCAGCCGGAGGGAGGGGAAGCAGCGCTGTGGAAGAGCAGAGTGGCGAGTGAGAGATGTCATCTTCCCTTTACAAGCTTCAAAAATATATTTATCGTCTGATTTTGGAAATAAAAGTTTCATATTCTGAAAGCCAAGACTTTGTTTGTTTAAAATCAAACAAAACACCCGAATAACTATTTTTTTACACAAATCCATGTTTATTTTGAAATGAGCCGTTGCGACTTCCGACTGAATTCGATAGAGCGGGTCACGTGTGTGTGTGAGTGTGTGTGTGTGTGTGTGTGTGTGTGTGTGTGTGTGTGTGTGTGTGTGTGTGAGTTGGGGAGGTAGGGCTATTACAAAAAGCAGTCTCTCCCTTTAGTTACACTCAAATTATAAATTATAATTATGTTTTGAACTGTTTTTTTCTAAAATATAAGTTTCAATTGTCGGTTCAAATAGAAGCAGATTAAACATATTTAATCCAACAAATGTGTTTCTAATTATTTTCATGTTTACTGACTGCTGTTTGAAACCCAACCCCCCATCCTGCATGAACTGCTCCGGCTTAGTTGACCAGGAGCTCTTGGAACTGCTCAGAGCGGAGGAAACGCCCAAAGGAGTCTTTCTCCATCAGGGCGAAGATCCTCTTCTGGGCCAGGTCAAAGGTCGCAGGGGACAGATCCACCAGGTTCCTCAGGGTCACATCCTTGGTGAAGTGGTCAATATTCACCTGTAGTGTGAGGACAACAGAACATGAAGTCAGAAACAATCACAATGCAGACGATGAAGATAAAGAGAAATGGCAAGTATTAAATGTTAACATGAATACTTAAATGTTAACAAGAAAAAACTGGGTTTTACTTGCTTGTACCAAACAATATATCCTATCTACGCAAGCAAGCAATTTACAAACATTCAAAAACACAATTTGTCTAGTTCAAAACCAACAACGTTTTTTTGAGTTTCTGAAAATCACTACCCTTTTACAAAAGCTTGAACACATGTCGCCAATCGCATTGAAGATGTTATGTTTTACGCGGAATATGCGAGAGAAAGAGAGAGTAGCCATTTTTGGCAAGATACTATTTATTCATTCTTTGTCTATTTCAAATTGCCAGTTGTAATGTTTATTCCAAATAGAATCAGATCAGAACAGGGCACAATATTTTCCTCTAAAAAGCAGAAGTCACGTCCCCTAACCCAATATGGAAATACTTAAGTCTATGTGTGTGTGTGTGTGTGTGTATTACCATTCTGTATGTGTGTGTGTTCCCGTGTCTGAGCGGTTCACTGGCGTGTCTCAGTACATTCTCTCTCTGTGACCTCATCTGTTTACACTTAAACAGGTCTGTATTTCTCATCTACACTACTGATTAGATAAACACCCCAACGTTTTCAAATGTCTGCAAATTGTATTAAAACTATCTCTCTAACAATTCCCTCTATATTTCACCTTGAAAAACCTGGCTATTCAGGAGTGAAGTGTTTTTATGTAAATACCATATTACTCATTACCCTGTTGACGAAATCCTTGTTTTATTGCCAACTTACTGACAGCACCTTTCAGGGATTGTACTTTAAGAATGAATAACGTTATTGGATCATCTTTTCGGATGAGATTGCTGCCAAGTGAGAACTCATTATTGAAAAATTGGTGCTGGTTGCGTAAAGCATGATACATGTATTTAATTTAATAAACCATGTGGTGTTGAGTGCATAACAATGGGTAATCAGAGGTGTTCCTGACCTCTCTTGGCCCCTCAGACTGGATGAAGTCTTCGTAGATCTTCTTGGCCTTGGCTGCCATCTTCACAGGGTTCTTGATCTTCTTGAAGTCCTCGCAGGTCACCCAGAACTCGACGTTCTCGTCACTGAACTCGGACTGGAGGAAGCTGCGGAAAGCAGAAACACCATCTGATGGATAACAAGACGAGAGAGATATGTATTAACAAGCGGCATAATAAAATATGGAATCAGTGATAATTTAAACCCCTTTTCATGCACATAGTTGGGAGAACTTGCTCCATTATAAAATCAATGACACACTATTTTTGTACTATTTTAAACATGGCTCAGCTGAATTATATCACATTCATGCAAAGGTTACTTGTTCTATCCTAGTACTGAAATATAAAAGTAAATCCCAAAATATATTGGCTGAGTATTTCTAGAATTTGCAATATGTCATAATGTTCATGTTTTTTTTGTTCAAGCAAGGAAAAGGACAAAAAAACAACAACACGTTAGTAGAACTAGTAGATTCATTTTTGCTACATAAAAAAAAGGTATGAAAATGAAACATCCAATGACTTACTCAAAGTAATTATGGAAATTATATAAATAAATAGCTAAACTAAACTTGTATTTACCAAATCAGAAAACTATTTATTCCTTTAAAAACCAATATAGTATCAACAATGGAAACTCTTTGGACAAATGCAAAAGCACAGTGGTTATTCCAAGATAACTATCCAAAAATGAAACTTAAAACATCCATTTCTTTCAGTGAAGACCATTGTGGTTCAACATAATGCCTGTTAAAAGTTCCCATTGTCTGAACCAGCATGTGCTGCAGACGATAAGCTTTCTATTATGGCCTCAGGCTTTTATCTGCAATCTAAATGACTAGTTTGGTTCAATATAGCACGGAGTCGCAATCAAGCTTCAGCCCTTTTTTTTATGACCTCTAGTACAAGGACACACAAAGAGAGAAGAACACACCCACAGGCACTGATGACAATTTACGGATGTTGGTGTATCAGAGCAGAAACAACCGGCAGAAAATGCAGCGTCATGTTTAGGGTGAGGATTTGTTTGTTGTATATTTATGATTTTGTCAACATTTTACTTCCATATCCTCCAAATTATGCCAGATTAAATTACATTTCAGCTTTTATTAACTCCAATGACCCATCGTGCTGCATACTCTTTCAAATAACAAAACTATGACGAATTAATGTAAACAAAAACAGCACCGACAACAAGGAAATTAGATCAAGTTGTCTTCAATTGCAATTTTTAAAGTAGTAGTCCTACGTAGATCACTAATTTCCTGTGTTATAATATACATTACATAAGGAAGGAAGGGGGGTGAGTCCCACATCTGAGAGGAAATAACTCAGAGAGAATCCCATGGGAATTAACAAGAGTGGAGCCATAAAGAATAAGGTTACATGAAATGCTGATGTAGATGAATAATCAGGCTGCAGCAGTTTGCAGCAACTGTGCAATAAATCGACTTGTGGAACCATTTACTTCTCTCTGGAGACGTTATCATAACACACACAACCTCAACGGACGCATACACAAACAGATGCATGTACACACTCATGCCGGCATGCAAACATACATCCCTTTGCCCTACACTGTGCTGAAGGAGACACTTAAGAAGTTCTTCTACCACCCACTGAGCTCTGCAGAGGAAATGTTGACCCTACACGTGTATCAGCTACAACATCTGTCGTTGGATCTGTTTTGATGCACAGGGGCACCTTAAGTGACTTATTAGCAGGAGAGTTTACACGTAGCGCTAAAGACTGGTAACCATTAGAGTTAATGATCCGTCTTGCTGGCTCTCAGGCTTTCTGTGCACTTTGGAAGGTAAACAGTGGAGCCAGTGGTTGCATTCTGGTATGCATGGTGGTTTAAAATGGGTTTTTCTTACATAATGCTATGGTAATGTTACACTTGTTGTTTATTTTCTGTTGCCCAGATCATTTTCAGCGAACTTTAGAAATGTAGCTAACAAATAAATGCCAATAAGGCGCAAATGACTTAGTCTAGACAAACCGCACTTCTGTCAGAAATTGGTGATGTATGCTACCCTTCATGCATGGCTGTAAAACGCTAGTAAACAAAGTATAATCATTTGAGTTAGGAAAAAATGGACGGAGGTCTTTTAGGATTTGTTACTTTTATATTAATATTTAATCATCTTTATGCAAGCTTTTCATTGGCCATCTTCATAATTGAACAAAGATCATGTTATACATTGGTTCTAATCCATGAGCAATGGCAGCAGACAACACAACAGGTGATCAGTTATGGCAGTTTGATGTTTGCTACGTCGGAAAACCACCAACATCTTGCATAAAAAGGTTTTGTGTAGTATTTATTAAAAAGTATATGTTCATGGAAACAAACCAGATGTTACATAATGAAGATTGCAGCAGCCCTGGAAAGTATGAAGTAATGGTGCTTTCAATGTTTGCCTCATAGGACATCAACAAAGCAGAGATGCTGCAGAATAGCAACTAATGGGCTAACCAATCTTCTGAAATGTGTTATTTTTGTGGGATTTTAAGAAGGAGGATTATTGTTGTTGGAAAATAATCAAGCATCAGCCATCCAGGGGAAATATGGTGTGCACAAATGGCATCATTATTAGAAGAAACAAGGCAGCTACATGAGAGCAAGCAACATTACAACAGTTTTTTTCTTCTTTCGTCTATTTGGATATTTTAAGCCATGTTTTTTGTATTCCTGTTTTTTGGAGAAGTCAACGTTTTTTCATGTAATGTCACAAAAAAGAAAGATCCTTAATAATGCTAGATAAAAAACAAGCAGTTAGAATTTCGCCAGTCACATCAAACGATGGACAGAATACATGCAATGTGTGTCTGAATTGCGGTACAATTAAGAAGTTCAAATCCAACAGTTACGCTGTATTTGAGTATCTCGCTTTTTTGCAACAGGTACAGTTGCCCTAAACTGGCAATTAGAGATAATTTAAAGAGAATAATTAGTAATGAGAGTAAGAAAGTGTAAACTTACAGCTGTTGTTCAGGACTCTGTCCAGACCCTCACGCCACTGAGCAGCCTCATCAGGAGTCGGCCTGCACACAAAATACACCAGTTCAGTCTTCAAAGTATGCCAACAGTAAATGAAAATCATATAAAATATAACTTTACTGCTGCTATAAATGAGTCTTTATGACTATATTTGTACAATACACATGTGTGTTCAGTGACGTGTCTTGCAAAATAGGTTCCTGCTGCGACATGTAAATCTGGTAAAACATCTTCTAAGAATAAAATGTGCGGTAAGCCTTTTCACATTTTCCCGAAACTCTTATGAAGGTAGATATGGTGCAAAATGTGAGAGCGTGTAAACCTGATGTGAGCACTTGCAGAAAAAAAATCTGAGCTTGTGTGCTTACTAGGGATCGACCGATATGGCTTTTTCAAGGCCGATACCGATACCGATTATTAGTAATCAAGGAGACCGATAACCGATATTTGGAACCGATATACATTTGCAGTAAAATCAGAAAATCTTGGTGTCAAAATGTAGAATAACACAAACTCCAACACAACTCAACTTCTTTGAAATGCATTCAAGCATAGCCTATATTATGTTTAATGAACCTTTAAACATCTTACAACTGGTTTCCTCTCTGTGCCCTTTTCTTTAGTGCAGCCATCTGCTATGAGTTAGAGAGAGACAAGAAGTGGGGCTGCAGGCTGACATGCTTAACTAACAATAATGCTTAATTTATTATATCAAACCAATGCCTGTCTGTCTAGCATGAAATCCCAATAAATTGCTAGCAACTGCAAAACACTAGTGCTAGCTAATGTTTTGCAAACTATTAAAAGTGAGGCTATTACAGTAGACCTAACGTTAGTCTAGTAGCCTCACTTCTAATATTTTGCTAAACATTTTCTAAATACATGTTGGCTAGCTAATGAGCTTCACATATCAACCTGAAAAACTGCGAGGCTCCACTCAGCCCCCCCTCCGCACCACAGTTACTCCGCTGCGAGACCCTGCACGCACCCCCAACTATGACTGACTTCCCGCGTCCCTGTGCAACTGGGAAGCTGATAGAATTGGATCAATAGATCGTGGTATTTTTGAAACTTCAGTTTAGGGGATTGGGATGTTTATTGAACTTCGGCTTTCAACTGATTTACCTTCGAAACACATGTATGGTTCTGCCGCTCAGCGCTGCTGCATACCTCTGTCTGTCTGCGTTCTTCGCACCTGCCTGTAATCTGAGAAGGTCCCGCCTCTATGGCTGGCTCCCGCCCGGAAAATCTTCAGTGTTGATTGACACTTCAGTAATAGCCTATCAGATAGCGCTGTGGGCGGGACATTGCTCGTGTACAGAGAGTGGTGACTGCAGCCAGAGAAACGGCCGCATCAGAGCCAAAGTGTTATCGGCAATTTGATAAAAAAAAAGGCCGATACCGATAATCGGTCAAATGCGGAATATCGGCCCCGATAATCGGCCAGGCCGATAATCGGTCGACCCCTAGTGCTTACATTTACACTTGTATAAAATATCCACATAACTATAGGTTACTTACGTAACCCCAGTCTCAGTGTAACATGAAGTGAGATGTCTCACTATGGGATGCGCCTCATCGCGGAGCAAACAGAAGCATCAATCTCATTACGCCAATCCTGATTGGCTGGTGATCTTGACGTCAACGTCAGGGGAAATCACCCCCTATAAGTAGCCTGCGCCACGATGCATGCGTCATTCAAAATAAGCACCTCTTCTCGCTTCACCATAGCAAGGAGGGCCGTCTGGTGAGACATCTCACTTCATGTTACTCTGAGGACTGGGGTTACGTAAGTAACCTATAGTTCTCATTCATAACACTCCGTTCGATGTCTCACTATGGGATATTGTAGCTCCCGTATTGCCAGACGAGCTTATCTCGAAGATCACCGATCAACCAGAATGTAACAGGTGGAGTCCCGACTCAACAAGGTGCCCAGCATTGCTCGGGCCACGCTTGGAGCTGAGACGTCTAGCCTGTAAAAGCGGACAAAAGTGAGCGGCGAAGACCAGCTTGCCGCTGCACAGATGTCTTGGATGGAAACACCCTTGAACAAAGCCCAGGATGTAGCCAGGCCCCGAGTCGAGTGAGCCCGCAGACCCGAAGGTGCTTGCAGATTCTGACTCGTATAGGCCAAAGCAATTGCCTCCACGATCCAGTGGGAGAGCCGTTGCTTGGCGGATGCCAGGGCCAGTAACAGCACTGTCTTGAGTGACAGATGTTTCATGTCAGCTCCTTCCAGGGGTTCAAATGGGGTCATTTTGAGCCCATTTAAAACCACTGCCAGGTCCCATAAGGGCACCAGCAACCTGGAGACAGGGAGGAGCCTGCGAGCTCCCTTCATAAAACGGCAAACCAAAGGATGTTGGCTAGCCGTCTTACCCTCAAAGCCCACATGGCATGCAGCAATAGCAGCCAGGTACACCTTGATCGTGGAGAAAGCTCCGTGTTTTTCGATCAAGACCTGTAGGAATGATAAAATCACCCCGACAGGACATTGAAAAGAGATGTGTCCTTCTTGAAGGCACCACTCCTCAAACACCCTCCACTTACAGTCGTAAAGAGACCTGGTGGAGGAAGCTCTCGCACTCTGAATAGTGTTTATCACCTTCTGAGGGAGTCCCACTGTATTCAGATTGTACCACTCGCGCTCTGGGCGTGGGTGAAGGATCGCCCCCCCCGCCTGAGACAATCTGTCCCTGTGTGGTGGGGGCTGCCATGGCTGCCCGCACAACAGCTGATATATCTCCGCCAGCCCGTACATTACGGGCTAGGGCGGAAACATCAGAGTAAGTGTGTGGCGTTGCTCCTTCACTCTGGCCAGAGTTGGGGGTAACAGAGCCAGGGGTGGGAACACGCACAGAGGACCCGGAGGTCAATCGTGTACGAGTGTGTCCCCGCCTAACAGTGCGTTTAAATCGTGCATTAAAGAGAACAGCTGTCATTGAGCATTTTCTCCTTTTGCGAACAGACTTAACGCGGCTCTGCCGTAACGCACCCACAGCGGACTCCCGATCCTTGGATGAGGAGTCCAGTCTGCATAGAGTGGTGCACCTCTGGACAGTAATTCTGTCCCGAGGTGCATAACTCCCGGTACCTGTGTCGCTCTCAGAGAGAGGAGACGTCTGCCGCTCCAAGGGATAAGTTTGTGTGCCAGTGTGTGTGACTGGAGACAACGCAGCCTCCCCTGGCGGTTCATACACGATATCGTGTTGTCTGTCTTCACGAGGACATGGTGTCCTCTGAGAGAAGGCAGGAAGCGTTTTAGGGTGGGGAACACCGCTAAAAGCTCCGGGTAGTTTACGTGTGCCGGCTGGAGGTCTCTGCTCTAGGGACCTCTCACCGGGCGACCTTCGTAAATACCCTATCAGCCTGTCTGACCTGCGTCCGTGGTGACCACCTTCTGTGAAAGGACAGCACCCGTAGGCGCGTCCCGCACTAGAAAAGTCGGGTGTCGTGCCACTACGCATTACATAATAACCAAATCTCTCCGCACGCCGTAGTTTTATTATGAGGCCCATGTTGAGTGGGTGCTTTACGAGGACATTTTTCCCCGTAATCTGACTCCGCTCGGTGGGCATTATAGATAAAACCCTTCTTTCTAGAAGAGAGAGAACCTCTCTCTCCAGCATATGGGTTGACTCTCTCTGGGTTTGTGAAAACAGATAAAGTATAACTGTTTTGAGAAGCCCAGGCAGATGTCGTGAGTATCTCCTGCTGTATGCTCCTTAGAGCCAGCTGAGATGTCACGTTTACGGCTCCGGCCGGCACTGCGCATGCGCGTGACGGAGGTGCCTTCACGGCTCCAGTCGGCACTGCGCCTGCCGGTGGTGCCCTTACAGCTCTAGCCGGCACTGCGCATACGCGAGACGGTGGAGCCTTCACGCCACCAGCCGGCACTGCGCATGTGCGTGGCGGTGACTTCACGGACCCGTCAATAATCCGCCTTTTGAGAGATGCCGTAGCTGCTCTCAAAAGGGGAGAAAATTGGCGGGCTGCTTATTGGTTTTATTGATTTCCTTTTCATAATTTTGAGGGGAATACTTACTTCCGGGTGTAAAATCCTCCGTTATCCAATGGGAATGGACGCTCACATTGCTCTCCGTAATACAATAAAGGGGACATGATCAAATAGGAATATAATGTTCTTTTAAAAAACGTGAACTAAAGGGAACAATCTATTGGACACAGATGAAGCTCTGGCCTTCCTTAAAAACTAACTAATTTAATAACAATCCCAGTTGTATTACACACAATGCACTGTTTTTTGAGAACAAAAAATCGTAAATAATGCACCATAATACATTCTGACGAAAAATAAAAATTATTATGAATACAAATAAAATAAAAGAAGCCTCCCGCGAGTTACTACAAGCTATAAAGTATATTTTAAAAACGTTTTATAGAATAAAAGCTCCCTGCAGGACGTTGTAGAAATGCGTGTGTGCACCACGACAAAAGAGCCTCATTCACATCACTTTACATTGGGGTTGTTTGCGTGGTGCCGACACGTAAATGTAACAAAGTTCGTGAGTCCACCACGCAATGCAGTGTTAAGGAGTCGTGGTGGAGTCACGCATTCTGGTGAGATCAGGTTGAGCAGACCTGGTGTGAGTCTGTGCCTGATATCTTCAACCCGCAGCCGCAGAGTCGAGCCTCCGAGTCCCTGATCCTCTGGTGTGAGGGAGAGAGGCGTCCATCTCGTTCGCCGCAAGGCGTGGAGAGGACCCGCTACAGGTACGTCGAGAAAAAAGTGTTCCCAATCTGTCTTTAATCCGGAGAAAAAAAGGCAGTGTGGGTCTTTTTTCTCAAAGAATATTACCTGGTGTGGTAATATTATTTTAATCATTTTCTCCTCCGTGAGAAGAGAAAAGAAAAAACGTCCTCGCTACCGTGGTGTCGGCAGTGAGGGAAAAAAGCACAAGCTAGCAACAGGTGTGTTG
The DNA here is from genome assembly GCF_902827115.2 of Pseudochaenichthys georgianus. Taxonomy (NCBI): domain Eukaryota; kingdom Metazoa; phylum Chordata; class Actinopteri; order Perciformes; family Channichthyidae; genus Pseudochaenichthys; species Pseudochaenichthys georgianus. The sequence goes on along the minus strand of NC_047506.1, from coordinate 30,041,095 downwards.
CTAACTTGAAAGTCAAAATCTTACCTTAATTCCAGAGGAAGAACGGCGAGGTTGACTATAATACTAACTGGTGTGTTAGTATCATACTCTTCTGTAAGGCAGAATAGGGTAGCCGGCTAACGCCCGTCGACCGAAAATTTGTTTTGGTTCAGTCTGTGGACTGTTAAGCTAGCCCGGCTACCATTAGAGATGTGCTCTGAAGCGAGAAGAGGTGTTTGAATGACGCATGCGTCTTGGCGCAGGCTACTTATAGGGGGTGATTTCCCCTGACGTTGACGTCAAGATCACCAGCCAATCAGGATTGGCGTAATGAGATTGATGCTTCTGTTTGCTCCGCGATGAGGCGCATCCCATAGTGAGACATCGAACGGAGTGTTATGAATGAGAACTGTGAACCAAATGTACACTTGTATAAAATATCCACGTAACTGTGAACCAAATTTGAAGTCACAGAAAAAAAAAATAAGTTTTGTAGCTTGTAGAAAAAAAATGAACTTAGAGATGAAATATTCACTTGCAGAAAAATACATATTTTTTAAATTTATTTTCCATTACAACTGCAACTTTGTTTATTACAACCTCTCAAATCAGTCATTACAACTTGACGAATCTGCTCTGTGGCAGTATAAATCGACGAATCTGCGGTCTTGACTTTTGCTACACTTCTTGCGATAAATGTGTCGCAAAAGTAATTTTCACCTGTAGATGTGGGGGGAGGGAGGGGGGTTGGAGCGAAGGGGCGGAGCTATCAGAAGGACGAGGCTCGGGTGACTGGAGACTGCGGGGCTAACGGTTCGTGTCGCTACCAGTCCGCTGACATGGCGCATCCATCAACGGCCATTACTTGCCCAGTATTACTTGAAGACCACCGTTTTATATCGTGCAGTTTAGCGGCAAAATAACGTCAGTCAGCCAGCTAACGCTAGCTTTGTTGAGTTTTTGCTAGCTAAACAAGTAGTGGTTGTAATCTATACAGCAGTAATTCGTATATTATAGCCTACTGCTTTGGCACTAACGGTTGATAACCATTTATGAAAATAAAACCAATTGAACTGTACTGAAATAATGACAAGTTTTATAATTGTCTTGGGCTCCTGCTGTGTTTTTAAAGCCTTTGTAAATTATCCATGCTATTTTCTACTTAGAACGAAGACTTCAGAATCTTAAAATCCCTTAACGTTTGTATGCAATTGTGTGAAATTCAACTCTGGAATCAAGCAAATATTAATATGTTTGCATGACATTAGTTATTTATATTTTGCCATCACTGAACTATACGTTTAAATACATTTAAGTCAAGCTAAGGTACATGTGATGGTAGCTAGTTAGTGCTCTTACCTGTGAGGCCTCCTCCAAACAGCATAATATCCAGACTGTATCATTAAAACTAAGTACCAGTTCTAGATCCTTGACTTCAGACAAACAATTCAAAAGACAACATGTATTTAAAGACCAATCTTTATTTGAAGGTGCCTCTTAACCTGAGATATTAGTTATACAGTAATAGTATTGACAATCTAAAAAAACTGAGCAACTCAACAGTCAACTTTATATTTCTTATTGTCTAAAGCAGTGCTTCTCAAAGTGTGGTCCGCGGACCACTGGTGGTCCGTGAGCGCCCCCTAGTGGTCCGTGAGTATATTGGTAACATTTCACATTTGAAATTAATTAATTAATTTAAGTTTTCCGCACTATCGCGGGAATATCTCCGAAATGGAGAGAGCTTAAGTTTCACTTTAGATTGCATGATATAGCCCAGTTAAATACCTTCATCACACATGTGGCCACTTGTTTGTACCATTTTCAGGCGATTTGTAAAAAATGATGTGTTTTTGGATATTTGTGGAGTTAGGTGGTCCGCGAGTGTTTTTTTATTGGTTAAGTGGTCCTTGGTATGAAAAAGTTTGAGAAACACTGGTCTAAAGCATTTATTATTTTCATTTTGCCCCTCTCATATTCAGTGTGGATGGATTGAGACAGCGTGGTGTCCAGAGGGCTGCAGAGACTTCAGGGAGAAACCTCCGTGTGATGGACGTCCTGTCTGTTGGTTTGGAGAGGACTGAGGGTCTTTCCTCAGCGAGAAGGACCAGGCCTGATGGAGGAGCCCATGCTGGGCATAGCTGATACCAACTGCACAGGCCTAGTCTGTCACTTTATTTGACTAAATGTGTTTACTTATACATTTAATAGGTTTACACAGTCTGACCATATGTGCTTTTTATTTAAAACATTTGATTAACTTTTGGTTCACATTTCAATAAATTGTATTTGCACTCCTTTTGTCCATTATTCTTACTGAAAATGTTATATTACACATTCACATTTGACTGAAGATTGGCCCCATTTATTTGTGACGTTGCAAACTCTGCGGTACAAAGCACAGGTGATGTGAAGCTCATAAAGTGAGGCAAATAGAAATAATCAGCTGATGGAGTGTAGATGTGGAAATAGGTGCATTCGATCAGCTGACTATGTTTTTTGCCACACTTTATAAGCCTGACTATAACCACCCCTTCTCTGAGGTGCAGGCAGTGTCACAAACAAATGATGGTCCTGATAGACTACAAAAATATTCGGTGTGCAGATCTTTGTTTTCACAATAAAAGTAGTTTCTTAGTGAATGTCCTGTACTGGTCTTAAAATCTCATAACATCAGCTTTTAATGTTCCTCTTGGATGTTCTTCTTGACCCTCAGAGAAGGAGACTACTAGACTACTCACGCCTAGACTACTGCAACTCCCTCCTGGCTGGTCTACCTGCATGTGCCATCCGACCTCTGCAGCTCATTCAGAATGCAGCGGCTCGTCTGGTCTTCAACCTTCCTAAATTTTCCCACACCACTCCGCTCCTCCGCTCCCTTCACTGGCTTCCGGTAACTGCTAGAATTCACTTCAAGACACTGGTACTTGCGTACCATGCTGCGAATGGATCTGGCCCTTCCTACATCCAGGACATGGTTAAACCGTACACCCCAGCGCGTGCACTTCGCTCTGCATCAGCCAAACGACTCGCTGCACCCTCACTGCGAGGGGGACCCAAGTTCCCATCAGCAAAAACACGTGGGTTTGCTATCCTGGCTCCAAAATGGTGGAATGAGCTCCCCATTGAAATCAGGACAGCAGAAAGCTTACACACCTTCCGGCGCAGACTGAAAACTCATCTCTTTCGACTCCACTTCGAGCGATAGAATGACTAACAAAGTACTGCTAACAGAGCACTTCTATACTAATAAAGGACTGGCTTATCTAAAGCCAGTTGAGTGGCACTTGAAATGTTTGGCTCTATGAAACCTGATGTTCTTATATGATTCTGTTTTCTTCAAGGTTGTGTCTTCCTGGTCGAATGTACTTATTGTAAGTCGCTTTGGATAAAAGCGTCAGCTAAATGCAATGTAATGTAATGAGAAGATGTCGTGTCTTTCGGGCATGTCCTTTCCTAACAAAAATTACAGGAAACATAAAACATTATTGCAGAACAAGTGTGTTATTTATGAAATAGGTGTGTTTGTGTGTTATGGGGCTGTTGATATAATTAGTCTTTAATTGTAATCAGATTATGAATTAACAGTATGAAATTCATCAACATTGAAATATATGTTATTATCAAAATAATATTTAACTTATCAAAACGTAGTGCAACTGTAGAAGCTTGCTCTGTTGTCTCACTTAAAGAATAACTTTTACCACATTTTTTACAGACAATATTGAGAGATAAATAGTAGCAGTTCTCACTATGTGTTAAATATCTTTGCCTTCAATACATTAAATTAGAAAGCTGACAAAGTCATATTGCTTGTTAACATCTAAATGTGACTTTTTGCATGGAAAAAACCCTCAACTTAACTGATGTGTACTGTAGGTGATCTAGTATTTAGTATTGTTTAATGGAATGTATATCAGTGTATTAAAGTCAATACTTCATTAATTTAAACCAATATCTTTCTTGATTCTTTGTACAGTATGAAAAAATAGTCTTAGTACCTGTGCTGAAGTTCACTGCTGTGAGGAGTCCAGTTCTGTCTCTCACTCTCTGGTCCAGCCTGTCTGCATCACCTGGACACCTTAAAAAACAGATATATATGTAAAGTACCATGTGTACAAACAATATAACTGATTCTCTTCTGTTGAACATGTTGGATTGTGTATTGTCCGAGTCAGGGTCCTTTTTATTTTACTGTAACTTTGGAAATTGTGTTACCAATGCTTACTGTTTATTTGATATCAATTTGTAATACAATTAATAAAAACAACAAGGTTTGGGTTCGTTCTTCAGATGACTGTGACGTTAACTTGTAAGCTCAATAATGAACTCCAGCTCAACCAACCATATTGTAATATCTCAGTAATCATCTTGAAATATGACATTAATAATTGCAATATACACACACACATCTTATTGTGAGGTTGATTTCACATACACTACTTCGACGTTAGCTAAATAGAAAATAGCATGCATAATTTACAAAGGCTTTAAAAACACAGCAGGAGCCCAAGACAATTATAAAACTTGTCATTATTTCAGTACAGTTCAATTGGTTTTATTTTCATCAACCGTTAGTGCCAAAGCAGTAGGCTATAATATATGAATTACTGCTGTATAGACTACAACCACTACTTGTTTAGCTAGCATAAACTCAACAAAGCTAGCGTTAGTTGGCTGACTGACGTTATTTCGCCGCTAAACTGCACGATATAAAACGGTGGTCTTCAAAGCGGATTTAATCCTCAATCACAATAATAATATTCAAAGTAATACTGGGCAAGTAATGGGCAAAACTTACCGTTGATTGACGCGCCATGTCAGCGGACTGTTAGCGACACGAACCGTTAGCGAACAGTTAGCCCCGCAGTCATCCGGTTCGACCTGACTGTGACTGTGACTGACCCGAGCCTCGTTGTTCTGATAGCTCTGCCCCTTCGCTCCAACCCCCCTCCCTCCCCCCACATCTACAGGTGAAAATTACTTTTGCGACACATTTATCGCAAGAAGTGTAGCAAAAGTCAAGACCGCAGATTCGTCGATTTATACTGCCACAGAGCAGATTCGTCAAGTTGTAATGACTGATTTGAGAGGTTGTAATAAATAAAGTTGCAGTTGTAATGGAAAATATATTTAAAAAATATGTATTTTTAAAAAAGTGAACATTTCATCTCTAAGTTCATTTTTTTTCTACAAGCTACAAAACTTTTTTTTTTCTTCTGTGACTTCAAATTTGGTTCACAGTTACGTGGATATTTTTTACAAGTGTACATTTGGTTCACAGTTACGTGGATATTTTATACAAGTGTACATTTGGTTCACAGTTACGTGGATATTTTATACAAGTGTAAATGTAAGCACACAAACTCAGATTTTTTTTCTGCAAGTGCTCACATCAGGTTTTACACACTCTCACATTTTGCACCATATCTACCTTCATAACTCTGTACTATTTAAAGTTGTGGTTTTGAAACTGCATGAACATATCCAAGGAATCTGATTCTATTAGCCGAAGCCGGAAGGACCAACGACAAGCCAGTGGGTGATTTTAAAACCAATCAAATTCCTCTGTAAAAGGGGAGAACGATCATCCATCATTTAATAAACAGAGTTTTTAATATGAGCAGGCTAACTTATGGTACAGTTTAGCATTGTGGGGTGTTACATGTAGAACCACTTTAATCAAAATCAGAGAGAGATAAGAAACTGTTGGGTGACAGAAAATGCGTTTACAAGGTCATCATTCAAAGCGCTAATAAAGAGGAGGATTGCAGATTATCATATGAGTGGCAGTGACAGGAGGGATATGAAGAGAGCTGTATGACTCTAAAGGGAACCAACAAGAGTAAACAGATCAAATCAGCTAAAGCCTCACCGACTTTGTGGACAACCTTTTGGTTACAAAAGGCTAAAATAATCAGTTTATCCAACTTTAATAAAATGTTCGAGATTTGTTTTCTTACCCTTACAAGATTGCAAACAAGAAACAAAAGTAAAGTAGTCGAACATCTTGAACATAAATCATCTCAGACCCAATATTTTCAAGGTGATGCGGAATCAAATGAAAGCATCTAAATCTGTGTACCATGTAACACCTGAGCAGTGACAGTGTGTGGAGAGCGTTACGGTCCTTTGATCTTTACATATTGTCCCTGCTCAGGGCTCTGCTTGGACACTTAGCCTCTCATTTATCTTGTTAACAATCCAACATGCTTTCTCCACCTCCTAACACATTCATCCCAGAGGCAGAGATAGGGGAAAAAACTCACTTCTGCTGCTTCTCCGGCTTTTTCTCAGTCTTCTCAGGGTAGGGGATGATGAGGTCAATGGCATTTTCAGGCTTTTGCAGTAAAACGCCCAATTTTAACTTGATCTCCTTCGCCCTGGAGGACAAAAAGCAGACGGCTTGTGTGACAAATTCTTTGTTGTGACTTCTTGGACACGAATGCAATGATAATCCAGTCAAAATGTTTATCCAAGCCTAGCATCCTCTCTCCAACATGACTCTGGTTTATTGTATTTATACAAGACTAGAAATGTTAAAGCATGTCTGTTGGATGTTTCAATTCAATACTTCTTTTGTTGGACTCTTGTTTACAAAGAGGTCCTATGTTTTGAAGAAAAAGCCTTTAATAATAAAACTGGATAAAAAAATTGAAATATTGTTACGATAATAACACATTTTGACTTTGAATTAGCATTTTTTTGTATCTAGTTAGACATTTGTCAGTTGCATTATGGTATTTGTTTAAGTTAGAAAAGTTACATTAAACATTATCGTTAAGGTAAAATGTCTCACTACTTGAATTTAAATCAATAACAAAATCTAAACTGATTTAAAAAAAAAATAATCTTTAATAGTTTTTAGGATGAAAATGTTTTTTAACCAGTATAAACTTGTAAAATAGTTGTTCTACTTATACTTACTACTTATGTTAATAAACCTTTCTGTCCTCACCCTTTGAGTGCGTAGGCAACACAACACATTTAACTGCCCTAAGTAAACTGAATAAGAAGTTGTTATTCATGTCAAAAGGTCTGTTCCGCAAGGATGTAAAGAAACAGAAATCACTTTCTGAAAGAAAAAAGTTCAAGAACATGAACTTTACGTAACCTTTAAGTTCTGTTAGATGTTAACTCTTGACCTGAGACTGACGGCAACTTAGATTTACAATTTATGTTATCTATTTTAATACACTATGATCAGAACCACATAAAACGTTTTAAATACTTTATAGTCAAACTTTCTATTGGATCTTCAGAAGAACACGCTTAAGATATGGAAGAAAAAAGGAAGAGTGTTGAAGCAGGTCTCACCTCTCCAGGCAGGTTTGGGGCAAGGCAGCTAATCCTCTACACATTTTCCGGCGCTCTCAGTTGCAGTACAGTATTTAAGTAAATTCGGTCTTCTTGTTAGCTCCTGTTAGTCTCAGATTGTCTTTTGCTGTCTGAGTCTGGCTTTCAGCTCACGGGGAGTTTTATATGGACACTCTTTGGGCTTAGGGCCAACAGCTCAGCCAATCAGGCTAGAATGTGTTCAGCTGAGGAGCCGGGCTGAGGAGCCGGGCTGAGGAAGGGCGGGATCTCCGACGGGAAGGCTCTGTTTGCTGTCATGTTTCAATTGACAAACAGATCCTGGACCAGTGGGCAGGAGGCTGCAGGACTGTTTGGCATCAATATAAGCTAAAATTATTACTACTTTGTTGCTATTTACCACTTTGTGAATCACATTTTGTGAGATTATGTAATGTTTCATATGTAAATTCTTCGATTTAGCAATTTAATTCAGAACTTACATTTAATTATTTCCTGTTTGCTCTTTTTTTTACGACCAACCCTAACCCTAACCCTAACCTTTACCCGATGGTCTACCATTTTACTAATTTCTGTTTAATTTCTTTAGTTTAAAACATATATATTGCATCTACACAGACACACACTCAATGATCATACACAAATGGTAATCAAACTTTGCAACCAAAATTCAGGTCAGGTGTTATGGAAATGCTATCTTGTCTCTAGGTCATAACTCTCTTAAGCAAACATTATCCAGTCATCAAACACTGGAGAAAATACATTTTCATATAAAACAAACAAACATATTGCTGCTCTAAAAGTTACCGATAAAAGGGATTTCTGATTCAGACTCAAATACGACTTCAGTAAGGTTAAATCGAGGTCAATAATGGTCTTTTTACCAGCAGGAATGTTTTAGACATACTCGGGAACTATTCAAACTGCAAGACAGCTTAACTTTTATTTTGGGGGTATATTATAGTCTTTATAATAGATTTTGACAGCAGGGACATGACAGGAAATAGAGGAAAATAACCAGAGGTCCCTGGGCGGATTTGAACCGGAAACCATGTGGTTAACCAATTGCCCCCAGCTAACATGTCTCTCTCATTTCCAGTTCGTCATTTCGTTATGGCCCTCTGTGTCTCATACTGACCCAAAAGAATGCCTCAATTAAAGTGTCCTTTATCAAATACGATTAAAAGTGATGCCAAAGGGCCCTGACCAAGCATCTGTATGTGACGAGTTTTGAATGAGAAATGGTTGATCAGACCAAAGCCAATCTGGCGGAAATCAAGGTATTCACAGGGTAATATAAAGCTTATTCACAGTGTTATTCTACTCATACATTATAAATCAGACCATTTAAACTGACCTTTTATCCAGAAGGTTTACAAGGTCCTTCCATATATACGTTTATTGGAAAGAGCACAATTAATATATTATGCAGAACATTTTTTACATAGGTTGTTGCGAACATTTGAACCCATGACCACTGCTGTATCAATGTGAACACTATGATAAATAAAAGGTTGTTTGGATGTGAACACGCTCTACAGTTATTGTTCTGTCTAGATAGAAGCATTGTGGGGAAACAATATTTATGCATTTAAATATTCTGCTTTATTATGGACCGAGCTGCAGACTGGAGTGTTTTTTTTTAATGTGATGAAAAAGAAAGTTTGTAACCTTTTAATTCAGAATGTTTTTATTTATTTACAGTATAAACCCTGAAGTAAAACAGAAAGACAAGGGCATATTTTGTGTTATTGTGAGCTAGATGCTCTCATTTATGCAATACCTAATACTAACAAAAGGTAAAGGGTTCACAGCTAAGCTCACCAACTCTTAACAATATTGTATATTGAATTTCACATACCAAAACACTAATACCGAAGCACTCATGCTTAATGTTATGTTGACTCTGGTTTGCTTGTTTTACTTGATTAACTGTCAAGTAAAATGGGTGCACTCATTACTTTTCATTAGGAATGCTAAGGTTTTATGTAGGGCCCATTGCTTGGTAGTATTGGCCATTTCTCACTTTTATCTTTGTTATGCTTGGTTGCATGACATTTCCTCCAAGTTACTATGATCCCTAGCAGAAGTTAATAAAAAGCCATTTTGATGAACCACAGTTTGAAATCTAGTGAGCTTGGTATGAACAGTGTTTTTTAATTCTGCAAAAAGCAGTAACAATTTAGCAACAGCAAATATTTATTGATAAATAGAATATGGATGCTGCTTAAAATTATCTTTATTATCATTATAACAAGGAAATGTTCTCAATTGAAATATCAGCCAGGTCCCAAACTTGAAGCAAGTACAAGTGTTGTGATTTCATCTTACCACACTCTTCATTTGTGACTTTAATACTAACTTAATTAATGAGTAACTTGAGAGAACTTCTTTCATTTGGGTAATTGATAAATCCATAGTGTGCAAATCGAGTACAGAACATTGAAAGTAAACAAACTTCAACCCCCAAAAGAAGCGCTCCATGAGATACTGTACGTGAGCCATGATGGGAAAAAGGAAAATTGTAATTTCACACAGTTAAATTCTACAAACAATCCAAAAAACAGTCTGTCTGCCAGTGTAATGTGTTCAGAAAACACAGGTTGTAGTACCTTGTTATTAACGCCCTTCTTGCAGCCAGATAATAGAAGTCTGGCGTTTAAGTCAAAATTGACTTAAAAATCAAGCTGTTCCGGTATGGGTGTTTCTATTCTAGGACTAATAACAAAGTCTGGTACAGAGCTCTTTGGTTAAAATAAAAAAATAAACAATCACTTAAATTAAAGCAGAGTCCTTGTAAACTTGTAAAATATCTCCTGCAGTTTCATTCTCCATCAACGATATGGCACTTTTGACTACACAGGCTTGTTCTCAAAGATTAGCCTTAAATAACTGATGCAAACTGGATGATTGAAATACTTTTTTACTTTAGTTAACATATTTTTCATACTTTATAAGCAACAAATACATCATCTTATTTTAAGATATCTTTACATTGGTGTTTTTAGATTTTAATCCAGTAGCTGTGTGCAAATTTAAATCACTTAGCACAGTTTGGTTTAAGAAATAAAGGTAAGGACATATCGTCTGGAGGCTTTAAACAATGCTTTGTTTTTGTTTATTCGTAACAGTATCGCCAGTTCTGCACACAAAGCTTCATAGGAGGTTTACTTTCGTTGCAGAATTTCCCAGAAGGCAAAGTTCAGAAGTGGTCCTCTGAGTGGTTGTGTACTTAGGCCAACTGCAATAGAAAGACTGTTCAAATAAACTGGCAGCAGTTGGCATCCAGGTGCTTTGTAGAACACGCTGACATGAGCTCTACGCTCAATTTACAAATCTATGGCCATGTGGAAGCTCAGGCAAGGCCATAAAACACTGCTTTCCAAAAGGTTATGGTCATCAAATGGTACAATAAAGATATATATTGCATCAAAAAGCTGTTGATTTCAAATGAGAAACATATGATAGGCAATAAGCACTCATTTTGGAGAATTGTCAGTGGCTGTACCGATAAAGTCTTCCAACACAGTCTCACTCCCTGATAGTCCAATAGCGACGCTTGGTCATGATTAGTCCTCAAGCTCTGTGATTGGTTGACCTCCGACTGTATTCCATATGAAAAAAAAAACGTTTCGTAAAAGATCAAATCAAACTTTATTCAGCTCGTGCTTGCTTTACTCTTTGAAAGTCATCACATGAATGCATTGTAATAAATCTTTTGGCTGCATTAAATATTACACATCTGGCTTAGTTATTTATTTATCTACAGAGATTGGGCCTCAGAATAGACCGGAAACTATTCTTCTACCGTTCTGTTTTAATTTCACAATAAAGTTCATAGTAATATTTTGTTTTATATTATAATTTTTTATTAACTAGACTGCTGGGTCATGTTAAGACCATATTTTCTGTGTTGCTGTGGGTTTTTCCCATCGCTTTTGTGTTACAAATATCAAAACAATATATGTGTGGTCATCTGTGGATAACAAAATATATCTGTTGTAAACTAAACCGGCAACAGCAGTATATTTTATTGTGTTAACACTGTAAACTTGACAGCTTTTTAACCCAAACCACCTACTGGTTAAAGCACGTTATTACACGTTTAGAGTAATTGCAATGCAGGTAGATTGTGTTGCTTTTTAATGACTGTTTTAAAATGCCTTTTTCTTAATGTCTTTGATTTTTGTAAAGCACTTTGAATTGCCTTGTGTTGAAAGGTGCTATATAAATAAACTTGCCTTGCCTAAGGTCTGCTGCATGTTTTGTTGAATGTGTTATATTTGATGAAAACATTTAAATATTAATATTACATAAAAAATAGGGGGAAAGTAGAAGGTCAATGATAGAAGTATAGAATAGAAAATATCAAGAAGATACTGTAAATTATCTCTACAATAAAACAATTTAGTGCCGGATGTAAAAATATATTAATACGAGGATGTGCAAAACAGACAAACTAATTAGACTTTATTAAAACATTAAATAATACTTTAGGTTAAGGTCTTAAGCTAACGTTTAATATATTGCATGGTTTGTTTTGGAACTTGACAATCAACTTTCCTGCAATGTTAACTATGTTGAAGCACTTATTTTAACCAATATTATACATATTATACTCTTATAAGATGTATGTAGATAGAATAATAAATGTGCAGAATATGACAGTTTAATGGTGGAGGTACACACACATATATATATATATATATATATTATCACAGATAGTCTTGTAATGCAATTCCAAGGGATGTATACAGTTTAATACTGTCAATTCTAATTATGGGAAATACGAAAACGTCTTTTAAAACTACAATTCCCAATAGAGACGCACCATAGAACATGTTGCGAAACACACATATACCCAGCATGTATAGTTCTGGGGGGGGGGGAGGGAGGTGGACACTTTCGAGTCCAGTTTTGGATAGTGTGCCGTCGATGGGTTTCATTCCATTTCAAAGTGCTGTTTGACGCTTGGCGTAAACTTTGCGCACTGCCACTCCAACATCCAATCACAGAGCTGAGGACTAATCACGGGGTTTATCAGGGAGTGAGACTGTGTTGTATCTTCAAGTTGTTAGAGTTCTTGTTTACTGCAAAAGAGATTCTGCTCAATATGCTTGGCTTTAATATTCAACGCCGTAACAGATGTTATTCAGCCGAAGTCGACTGTACTTCAACAGAGCAATACCTGGTTTTAATTTACACATATCACTCAATTTTCAAGATGGGAACATATCATTTGCATCGCAATTATCATGTTTCTATTATGTGCTATCATCCTTTTATCCAACTCAGGGCGGTGTTTGCTGTAAATGCTCTCTTCGAAACAAGAAAACAAGGTAACTGCATGAATAGCATCTGGCAAACATGAAAGCGAATGCAATCTCGGCCTGACATTATGCCATAAATACCAGCAAGTCTGATCTAAGTGCTAATCTTTGAGCTTTGTTTTGGCTCCTTTGGCTCAGATTATAGAGATGCAGAGAGCTCTCCTGACATTTCACTCCACTCACTTCCCCTCTGTTAAAGGTCAACATTGGGAGCTCACTGCTAAGCAAGGATGCGCTGGAGGAGACTGCGTATGTGTGCACAGGGTTGGGAGGGTTACTTTGTAAATGTAATCAGTTACTGATTACATGGGTCTGAAAGTAATCCGAATACAGTTAGTTACGTGTCTTAAAACGTAATCAGATTACTTTTAGATTACTTTCTTTTTCCATCACAGATGGGTATGTTTTGGTGAACAGGAGACACAAAAAGCAAAAGGAAACTGAACGTGTTTTTACTGTTTTAATGGCTTATCAAGAGCACAACTTAAACATAACCTCTGAAACGATGTAACAACATAATACACTTTTTGGGGATGCAGCTTGGGATGTGAGGAGTGAGGGACACGGGTTAGAACGGGCGTGTCGCCTTCTGTCCTGCCAGTGTTGGCAGGACATGAATTAAAATGTTGAACTCGGACTTCATCTTAAGGAGCTATATTTGTTACTAGGCCACCAGGGTGGGTGGAGGGGATCAGGAGGATGGGACTGAGCTGACCGCCCAGGGGCACAGCAGAGGACCAGGAAGGGATCTCGGGCGGACGGCCCGGGGGCAAGGCAGAAGCCGAGAAGGGGGACTCGGGCGGACGGCCCGGGGGCAAGTCAGAGTCCAAGGTGGGGGTTATGGAGGGGCGAAGGCCACCGCGGGAGAACTCAGGGGGCCGAGCATGAGGGCGAGCCACGGGACATAGAGTTGGCAGGACCCCCGGCAGAAGAGTAGACGGCGGGACCCCCAACGGGACAGGACAAAGGGTTGGCACGACCCCCGGTAGAAGAGTAGTTGGCGGGACCTCCAACGGAACAGGACAAGGGATTGGCAGGACCCCCGACAGACGAGTAGTCGGCGGGGCCTCCAACGGCACAGGACACAGGGTTGGCAGGACCCCCGGCAGAAGAGTAGTCGGCGGGACCCCCAACGGGACATGACATGGAGTTGGCAGTACCCCCAGGGGAACCTCCAACGGACCAGAACATTGGGTAGGGACTTGAGAGGGGACTCGAGAGGGGACTTGAAAGGCGACTTGAGAGGGATCTCGAGAGGGAACTTGAGCGGAGACTCGAGAGGTGACTGGAGAAGGAACTTGAGAGGGGGCTCGAGAGGATACTTGAGAGGGAACTCGAGAGGAGACTCGAGAGGGAACTCGAGAGGTGACTTGTAAGGGAACTCGAGAGGGGACTCGAGAGGAGACTGGAGAGGTGACTGGAGAGGGGACTCGAGAGGGGACAAGAGAGGGAACTCGAGAGGTGACTTGTAAGGGAACTCGAGAGGGGACTCGAGAGGAGACTGGAGAGGTGACTGGAGAGGGGACTCGAGAGGAGACTGGAGAGGGGACAAGAGAGGGAACTTGAGAGGGGACTCGAGAGGATACTTGAGAGGGAACTCGAGAGGTGACTGGAGAGGGGACTCGAGAGGAGACTCGAGAGGGGACAAGAGAGGGAACTCGAGGGGACAAGAGAGGGAACTCGAGAGGGGACTCGAAAGGTGCCTTGAGAGGGAACTTGAGCGGAGACTCGAGAGGTGACTGGAGAAGGAACTTGAGAGGGAACTCGAAAGGGAACTCGAGAGGAGACTGGAGAGGTGACTCGAGAGAGGACTCGAGAAGAGACTCGAGAGGGGACCTGAGAGGGAACTTGAGAGGGGACTTGAGAGGGGATTTGAGAGGGGACTCGAGATGGGACTCGAGAGGGAACTTGAGAGGGGACTCGAGAGGGGACTCGACAAGAGACTCGAGACGGGACCTGAGAGGGGACCTGAGAGGGGACTTGAGAGGGGACTTGTGTCGGTCGGTACGCCGACAGGACACGGGGAGCTGGTGTCGGCTGGAGAGCCAACAGGAGACGAGGTGCTGAGTCGGCCGGTACGCCGACAGGCCTCTGGGAGCTGGCGTTGGCCGGAACGCCGACAGAACTCGGGGAGCTGGTGTCGGCTGGAGAGCCAACAGGAGACGAGGTGCTGGAGTCGGCCGGTACACCGACAGGACTCGGGGGGCTGGCGTCGGCTGGTAAGCCAGTCCTGGAGCCGAAACTAGAGTAGGGACCATGGCTACTGGGGGCGGTACTGGGGCTGGAACCATGGCTGCTGGGGCCAGAACTGGGGCTGGAACCATGGCTGCTGGGGGTTGAACTGGTTCTGTAACCATGGCTGCTGGGGGTTGAACTGGTTCTGTAACCATGGCCCTTTGGGCTCGTGCTGCTAACCTGGCCTTGCGACTCCTTCTTTTAGGAGTCGTTTGGAGGCTCCGTGGACCTCCAAAAGCCAGACGAGTACCAGTGAATGGCTCCTGGACTGTAGCAAACACTGGGTGAGAAGCAGGGGCTGACACCAGACGGACCACACCGATGCGTGTAGTATCAAAAAGGGAATTGGGAGACCTGGCCACTCAGACCACTCAGGCCTTCCTCCTCATCGCTGACCTCCTCAAAGGGTCTTTTCTTCGCTCCTTCCGCCCCTTCCTCGTCCTCCTCCTCGTCTTCCTCCTCGTCTTCCTCCTTGTCTTCCTCCTCGTCTTCCTCCTCCTCATCTTGCTCCTCGTCTTCCTCCGTGTCCTCCTTCTCTTCCTCCTCTTTCTGCCCTGAACCTGCACTCCCTGGCATAATGTCCTGTCTGGCCACACTTGTGGCACTTAAACTCCGGGCACTCCCTAAAGAAGTGACCGGGCTGGATGCACAGCCTGCAGACAGGAACCTGGCGATTGTGCAATACTCTGAAGTACTCCGCCCCCCTCACTGTGTCTAACTTTGTGGAATAGGGGAGGGGGCTGACCTTGTCATTGAACATTACTCTCAGGAATCTGGTGCCGTCTGTGATTTCTGTGCCCGGCCACACTCTTTTTTTGATTGCCGAGATGGGCTGGACTCCCCACTCTTCCAGTCTCTTAAGTATCATCCTATCAGGTACATATACCGGCAGATTTAGGAATGAGCAGTGTTGGGACTAACGCGTTACTGTAACGCCGTTATTTTTGGCAGTAACTAGTACTCTAACGCATTACTTTTTAAATTCAGTAACTCAGTTACCGTTACTACATGGTGCGTTACTCCGTTACTGCGTTAGTTTTTTTATATAGTCAACAGCCAGGCGAACAGAGATGAGAACTGTACTTAAGTACAGTACTTGAGTAAATGTACTTAGATACTTCCTGTGTCACATGCGGAGACGGGCTGTGGGCGTCTTTGTGTTGTTTACTAACAAGACTATCATGGCGGCGGCGGAGCTCAAGTCTAGTTTCTCCACCTGGAGATATTCTCACTATTTCACTTTTGTCGAGCACAAAGAAAAGAACGTTTTAGTTAAATGTAAATTGTGTCCTGGCGGGTCAAAGAGCCTATCTACTGCCCAAATCAGTAATTCAAAGCTCTTAAAACATCTGCAAAAACAACATGCTGGGACGAAGCTAGTAGCTAAGACCACAGAGACTCAGCCGACGCCACTCCACCTGCACCTAAGCAACAGCGGCTGGATTTTAACCAAGGGACTGCTAGCCAGGGAAAAGTCGATAAAGCCATTGCACGGTATGTTGTAGAACACATGCAGGCTATTGGTACAGTGGAGTCACCCGCTTTCAGGGAGCTAGTTAGCATGATAGCATGTCCGGGCGGCACACGGCATATGAAACGGAAAACTTTTTCCAACTACCTGGAGAAAAAATATACAAAAATGTAAAGCCAGCTAATATCGATGATATCCAGATTGCATATAATGCATGTCAAGTTGATCAACAGATTGTATTATTCTCCAATGCAATAACAGTACTGAAATGAAGGCTATAAGGGCAGTAATATAATGGGAGCCCTTTTTTTAAGTAACTACAACGTTACTTTTCACAGTCACGCATTACTTTTTGGTGTAAGTAATCAGTAAAGTAACTGAGTTACTTTTGAAATGAAGTAACTATAATGGTAACTAGTTACTGGTTTTCAGTAACTAGCACAACACTGGGAACGAGACAGTCAGATCTTTGTTCAAGAGGTCCTGTGCGTGCACCATGACCCCGTTCACCCTCAGCCCCTCCATTATTTTCATTTTCCCTAGACAGGTCCGCATGGTGACTTCATATAGCTCTCACTCTGCACCCGTCCACAACCCCACACTTTTTTTGTATTTGTATTTTTTTAGTAAGTCCATCATTGTTACTGCGGCTCCTCCATCCACAGTTACCTCCACAGTTAGTTCTATACTGTACCTCTCACTCCCTTTCTCCTTTCTTGTTTCCTCCTCTCCCGTTTTCTTGTTTTGTCCTTGTTCTTCGTCGGTATCCTCCTTTCCGTCCGTTTTGCCCCCCTCTTTCTCATTGTCCATGATCCATGTTGCAGTGGTCTTGTCCATTCCTGGCTCAGTTGCCATTGGATCTGTCATAAAAAAAAACAGCTCAGGGGAAGAACCCCCAGGGGGGGCGTTCAAAGAAACCCCACACCCGTTCGCCAAAGCAACGAATATGTAGGCTCCGTGAAAAAAAACTCACAAACGCTTTAAATCGTACTCTGTACACCACTTCTCCGTTCTCTACCACTCGTCAGCCGTTGGATCTGAAGGAACAAGTCATTACACAAGACGAACCGACAAAGACAGACAGAAAAACCAGAAATTAAATACACACAAGACTAAACAAACAAGACACAGGTGAGGAGGGAGGAGAAAACACAGGGACACCAGGTGAACACAATCGGGTAAATTAGACACACCAGGGAAACTGACGACAGGGAACCACAGACAGATCTAAACAAGACAAAACACAACGCAGACAGAAAACCAAAGACAGATCTAGACAAGACAAAACACAACACAGACAGATCATGACAATATTTGTTTAAGCACCGGATTGGCAAAACAGGAGCATCTGTGCACCAGTCTGCCTTGATCTATGAATTCATGTCCGTGATACTCACAGTATCTGCTGCCCACAGCTGTTTTATAGAAGGAAAACCTCCTTCACTTCACGAAATCTCTGCAGCACCAGGAGGCAGCCTCTGAGAAGACGAGCGTGCAGTGCCTTTCACGCACCGCCTTTCACGCACCGCCTTCACTGTGTTTACCTTCAGAATCATAAGGCTAAAGAGCGACCACAGGCTGATGTGTTTTAACCACACACCTCTACACACACACACGACTTAAACGCAGACTTTTGTTCCTCCATGTTTCGTTGTTATTGTTTCACTGAGCGGACCCGCCCCTTTTTTTTCAAACGCTCCCTTTTTTGGTCCATCTGCGGCGGTAAAAGTTTTTGTGCGCTGTGATGATTCGACTGTACCTTTAATAATGAATATTAAATGTTTTGAGGAAATCTTTCCACCAATAATTCCAATAAGTAATCCAAAATGTATTCACTTCAGGTTTATGAAAGTAACTGTAATCAGATTACTCATTTTTCAAATGTAACGCAAGCTGAATACAGTTACTTGATTTTTGTATTCTGATTACGTAACGCCGTTACATTTATTCCGTTACAACCCAACCCTGTGTGTGCATGAGTGTGAATCCGAGAGAAAACAAGTCTCACGGTGATGTCAACAGGTCAGCAGCAGGGGTTCTATTTCGTCCCTACTGACCGCCAGAGGCGGTGCTTTAGCACTGGATATGTCCATCACGCGCATGCGCAGCTCGAGTACCAATAACAACAAAGTCACCTGTGACCCACGTGACACCGGCTATATCAGCCGGTATTGTCATAGGATCTGTTCCTTTCATCTTCTCGCTGCGCGAGGGTACCGTGGCTACGTTTTTGTAGCCTACAGCGTTCAGGTTTGAACGTTTGATCTGAGGGATTTCTCTGCAAACAGCTGGCCGCGTGCAGCTTCGCGACTGACAGTCGGAGCTACGGGTCGTTAAACGCGTCCTCCAGGAGCTGCGGCCGGCTGTGCGCTGTGCAGAGCCTCGACAGACAGGTTTGTGTCAGCTTGTTGCTGGTGATGGCTGTGTTTCCGCACCCGCTCCCAGCCAAGTTGTCCTGATTACCGTCTTATTGTTTGTGGCTTAGACTTTCTGGTGACGACAGTGTTCCCGCTTCCTCTCCCATAAAGTTGCCCTTATGCTCTTTTGAAAGTTCTGCTTGTGGCGTTGTGCCCGAGCTATCATTAGCATTTGAGTCCCAGCTTTGGCTGCGTCCCTCATTCAATTTAGTATGGAAGCCCAGAGGGTCATACTTTAAACCCGTTTTTCGTTTAGATGCAGCAAGTAAGGTAAGTACTTTCTATTTCTTAGAAGCTATTATCTGGTCTTAACATTTGTGTTCTGACTTGGTCGCTTGATTGTTAGCAGCAGCCGCTTGGCTAACACCTTGCTGTTGAGCTTAACTATTAACTCAGGGCAGTGCTCCCGCTCCCTGTAGCATAGGGTTTGATTGCAGTAGCGCTATATCGTTGTATTACTGCTCCTAGTACTAGACTCCTAGCACTAGGATGATATGCAGAGAACATCTTCACGGCGGGTGCTGTGTGCTCGGCATGTGCGGTTACTACTGTAACCAGGCACGGTTCTATGCGGGCTGTTCTCTTTCTTAGAAGCTTAATTATCTGGTCTTAACATTGTGTTCTGACTTGGTTGCTTGATTGTTAGCAGCAGCCGCTTGGCTAACACCTTGCATGTACGGTTAAGCTTAATTATTTAACTCAGCCGGTGAGGGCAGTGCTCTCGCTCCCGCTCCCGGTAAACGCATGGAATGGTTGCAGTAGCGCTATATCGTTGTATTTACTGCTCCTAGTACTAGACTCCTAGCACTAGGACGATATGCAGAGGACAATCTTCACTGTGTGTGCCGTGTGCTCTGCATGTATGGCCATTAAGGAGGATTTCATCCTCCCAATATTATATTGTCTAGTGGGCAGCCGTTGGCTGACACTTTTAGGCACCGGCCACAGTTACTATTGTAACTAAGGTTCTAAGCCGTAAGTACTGGCCATAATTACTACTGTAACTACGGTTCCAAGCTGTGTAAGTACTGGCCATAGTTAATACTGTAACTACGGGGTTAAGCCGTAAGTACTGGCCATAGTTACTACTGTAACTACGGTTCCAAGCCGTGCACGTACTGGCCATAGGCAATACCGTAACTACGGCTCTATGCCGTGTAAGTACTGGCCATAGTTACTACTGTAACTACGGTTAGATGCCGTGTGAGCCCTGGCCATGGTTACTGCTGTAACTACGGCCCTGTGCTATTCTCTTCTTTAGAAGCTAGTTATCTGGTCTTAAACATATGTGTTATTTGACTTGATCTCGCTTGATCGTTAGCAGCAGCCGCTCGGCTAACGTCTTGCGTATACTGTTAAGCTTCTTTATTTTACCTAGCTAGGTGAAGGCAGTGCTCTCGCTCCCGCTCCCTCTACCGGTAATGCGGATGTAGCTACATCCCTTTTTCTGTTTGGCGAGTAGTAGCACCGCTCTACTCTTCCCGTTCAGCAGGTAGCTGGTGAAGGCTGTGTTCCCGCACCCGCTCCCGGTTACGCTGCATCTGGCGTTCGTCTCTAACTTAACCAGTGAAGGCAGTTCTCGCCCCCACTCCTGGTAGACGCCAAACGGCCTCGTTTTTCTGTTAAGCAGGTAGCTGGTGAAGGCTGTGTTCCCGCCCCCGCTCCCGGTTACGCTGCATCTGGCATTCGTCTCTAACTCGACCAGTGAAGGCAGTGTTCTCGCCCCCGCTCCTGGTAGACGCGGAACTGCCTTGTTTCTCCGTTAAGCAGGTAGCTGGTGAAGGCTGTGTTCCCGCACCCACTCCCGGTTACGCTGCATCTGGCATTCGTCTTTAATTTAACCAGTGAAGGCAGTGTTCTCGCCCCCGCTCCTGGTAGACGCTAAACTGCCTTGTTTATTCCG
This sequence comes from Pseudochaenichthys georgianus, assembly GCF_902827115.2. Classification (NCBI taxonomy): domain Eukaryota; kingdom Metazoa; phylum Chordata; class Actinopteri; order Perciformes; family Channichthyidae; genus Pseudochaenichthys; species Pseudochaenichthys georgianus. The sequence continues at coordinate 30,020,446 of NC_047506.1, read as the reverse complement.
TTAAGCAGGTAGCTGGTGAAGGCTCTGTTCCCGCACCCGCTCCCGGTTACGCTGCATCTGGCATTCGTCTTTAATTTAACCAGTGAAGGCAGTGTTCTCGCCCCCGCTCCTGGTAGACGCTAAACTGCCTGTTTTTTTCCATTAAGCAGGTAGCTGGTGAAGGCTGTGTTCCCGCACCCGCTCCCGGTTACGCTGCATCTGGCATACGTCTTTAATTTAACCAGTGAAGGCAGTGTTCTCGCCCCCGCTCCTGGTAGACGCTAAACTGCCTGTTTTTTTCCATTAAGCAGGTAGCTGGTGAAGGCTGTGTTCCCGCACCCGCTCCCGGTTACGCTGCATCTGGCACTCGCCTCTAGCTCAGCCAGTGAAGGCAGTGTTCTCGCCCCCGCTCTTGGTAAACTGCCTTATTTACTAATCCAGCTAGGTGAAGGCAGTGATCTCGCTCCCGCTCCCTCTGCCGGTAACGTGGGTGTAATTACATCCCTATTTCTGTTGGGCGAGTAGCGGCGCGGCTCTACTCTTTCTGTTAAGCTGGTGAAGGCTGTGTTCCCGCACCCGCTCCCAGTTACGCTGCATCTGGCATTCGTCTCTAACTCAACCAGTGAAGGTAGTGTTCTCACCCCCGCTCCTGGTAGACGGGGAACTGCCCTGTTTTTCCGTTAAGCAGGTAGCTGGTGAAGGCTGTGTTCCCGCACCCACTCCCGGTTATGCTGCATCTGGCATTCGTCTCTAACTCAGCCGGCAGTGTTCTCGCTCCCGCTCCTGGTAGACGCTGAACTGCCGTGTTTATTAATCCAGCCAGGTGAAGGCAGTGCTCTCGCTCCCGCTCCCTCTGCCGGTAACGTGGGTGTAATTACATCCCTCTTTCTGTTCGGCGAATAGCAGCAACGCTCTACTCTTTCCATTAAGCAGGTAGCTGGTGAAGGCTGTGTTCCCGCACCCGCTCCCGGCTACGCTGCATCTGGCTACCTACAGAATGGTTCATTCATGTAGCACCTGTATGGCTTCTCTTGAGCCCCAGGACGGCCACGACCGCTGCCCCTCCTGCCTCGGCCGCTTCTGGCGGTCAGTGGGGACGAAATTCGAGCATCTGAGGGAGGTTCTCACGGTGAACGCCTGCATGAGCTGTAGTTGCATGCCTCGGGTGCTCAGAGTGGCTCGAATCACTGAGGTGGAACGTCTGGCAGCAGCCAACAGACACCTCTCCTTGTCACGTCCTCCTCCAGATCAATTCGGCCGTTCCCGGCGACTTGAGGGAGCGATGGCTATGTGTGCTCCCCCCAATAGAAGGACTAGAAACAGGCTGTCCTCTAAAGTGGATCGGCTAGCTGCCGATAGGGGCATGATGAAGTCGCCTCAGGGCAGACCAGGCAGCAGCACTCGGGTCCTCGCAGACCTGTGCCCACTCCCAGCAGGCCCAGGGGCCGCTCTAGCAGCCGCACTCAGCCGCCGGATTACAGGGGTGGGACCGTGGGACAGAGGGGACCGTTGCTTCTCTGTAGCGGCTCCCAAACTGTGGAACGCTCTGCCCCTGGAGATCAGACAGGCCTCCACACTGCCTGCTTTTAAATCGCTTCTTAAAACCTACCTCTTCTCCTTAGCGTTTTAACATTTGGCGTTTCAACATCTTTTAGAGTGTTGCTTTTTTGCATTTAAATTGTTTTTTGTTTTTACTTGTACTTGTTTTATGGTGTGTGAGCTGAGCTGTGTTTTATCTATTTGCCTGTACAGCACTTTGGTCTGGAGGTTTAAAGTGCTTTATAAATAAAGTTGTATTGTATTGTATGTCGCCCGCCTTCCAGGCGGCCTCGTGCCCCAGAGCCTTACCAGAACCCCCCAAGAGGCTCCAGGGTCCGGGGGGCTGGGCTCTGAAATCCCGGGGGTGGTCGGTGGCTGCTTTCCCAGCAGCAGCTCAGTTTCTGGGCAGTCTGTACTTCCGTCCCTTGGGTGGTTTTCACCTTAACCCAGGGGTACGGACCGCATCTCCGGCCCCTAGCCTTCGGCTGGGTCTAATTGACAGCCGTCAGCGATCCGGCAGGGGCCCTACCTCTGGGCCAAGAGTTGTCCGTCCTTTGTCCAAGGATGCAATCAACCCAGTAAGACCCTCTGCTTAGCCAGGGGATTCTACTCGGCATACTTTCTCGTGAGCAAGAAAGTCGGCGGATTTCGCCCGATCTTGGACCTCAGAGGAATCAACAGATTCCTGAAGGTGCTGCCATTCTATATGCTGACTACTGCATACGTACAGGTGGAGTGGTTCTTAACCGAGGGATGCCTACTTCCACGTGGGCCGGGCAAGAGGGTGCCTTATATTCAGTTCCTCCGGCCCTTGGGCAGACTGGCAGCTGCCTCGGCCGCTGGGCACTTAGGCCCGCTGTCGTTGCGCCCCATGCAGATGTGGCTGAACAGCCTTCACTTGGAAGCCAAGTGGCACAGGCACAGTGAAGTCAGGGTGTCGCAGCATTGCTCCACTCTCCGTCACGCTGGAGGGGCAGGGCCTATCTTCTGGTAGGCGTGCCCATGGGCGCCATCCCATCCCGCCAGGAGACCATCACCATAGGTGCATGTCTCTCAGGGTGGGTGCAGTGCGGCAGGACCGTTCAGGGTCAGCGGTCTGCCCAGCAGAGTGCCCGCCGGGTCAACGTGCTAGAGCTTCGGGCCGTGCAGCTTGCACTCACGCACTTTCTACCCCAACTGGGGGGCAAGAATGTGCGTGTTCCTTGGGGACAGCATGTACATTGTTGCTTAGACAACAGTCCCTTCTAGATAGTGGACGTTCTCACTCCACTCTGAATTTATGTGGCTGCGATTCTGCCCGACATGTTCAGGTCGACGGCGCCACGGCGGGGTGCCACAGGTCGGTGTCCCTCTTTATGAGAGGGGCTTTACGGCAGCGTCTCCCTTGCACCCCGAAGGCTCCGGCTTGGGACCTGCCCTTGCTGCCGGATGCCCCATCATCTCCTCCCTTCGAGCCCCTGGCCCAGGTGGGGCTTAGGTGGCTGCCCACGAAGGCAGCATTTCTGCTTGCCATAGCCTCAGGGAAGCGAGTCGGGGAGTTGCATGTCCTCTACATAAACAATACATGCCCGAGGTGAGACTCTCAGGCGTTGCCCTTTGGGAAAATGTGGCATTCCCGCCAGGGGTCCTTCCACAAACCCACTTCAATCAGCCTGCCCAGCTGGCACGCTTTGACATTCAGGAGTACGGCACATCGAAGTTGCTGTGCCCTGGGGGTGCCCAAAGGGCATATATCAAGGCTACTGCCTGTATACGGCAGGAGGAGCAAGTCTTGAGTTTGCCCTGGCGGCACTAAAGGAGGTTAGGCCCTCTAACCAGTGGCTGCCCCACTGGGTTGTCGATACCATCTCACAGGCTTACGGGGCCAGTGGCCGCCCCCTGCCATCAGGCTGAGATGCCACTCTACAAGGAGCATCTCAACATATTGGGCTGCCCTGAGAGGGGTGCCCCTGGAGACCATCTGCGCCGCGGCGTCGTGGGCATCTTCTGGCACATTCTCCAGTTGTCATCAGGTCAATGTCGCCACTCCCCATTCTTTGGGCGTGGTCCTTTTGCCGAGCTCCGCTGCTTCCAGTGGTGAGCAAGGGCTTGGATTCTTCATGACATTGTTGGTATAAGTCATCCAGTGCTAAAGCACCGCCTCTGGTGGTCAGTAGGGACGAAATAGAACGATAGTTACGGCTGTAAATACGGTTCTATGAGTCCCGGATGACCGCCAGAGTTCCCTGTCACTCAGAATTCTTGTGTGCTCGCGAGAAGATTCGGGGAACAGATCCTCTGACAATACCGGCTGATATAGCTGGTGTCACGTGGGTCACAGGTGACTTTGTTGTTATTGGTACTCGAGCTGCGCATGAGCGCGATGGACATATCCAGTGCTAAAGCACCGCCTCTGGCGGTCATCCGGGACTCATAGAACCGTAGTTACAGCCGTAACTATCGTTCTCTCTTGTAAACACATAATAGGGCCTTACTGTTTCCATTTTCTTTTATGAACCTAGTCCTAAAATTCCTAAATCCAGAGAACGCCTGATACCCCAGGCTAGAATGTTTGGCTGCCACAACGGAGGTAAAGTATTTCTTATAAACTTCTCATTACTACTAATCTTCTAGATTATAATGAGTTTCACTCACTGTTTTTCAGACAGTTATTGACTCTATTCAAGCTTAAAAACAATCCAAAAGTAGACACAGTATACCCAAGTTGGCAGGGGCGCCGCCAGGGATTTTGGGCCCCATGAAAAGATAATCACATTGCTTACTTAAACATTTTTTTCTTAATGTTCTAAAATAGTTTGGGCCCCTTTCAGTCACGGGCCCTTAGAATCGTCCTAACGCTTCACCCCCTTACGGCGCTCCTGCAAGTTGGTATCAAGGGGTTGTGTGATCAAGAGTCGTAATTCGGGTGGAAAAAACTAAAATAAATTGCTGAATTTCACAGTTTGCATCTGACATAGCTCCACTACTAATCTCAAGTGTTAATGGACAAATGTGGCAGTTTACAAAAGGTACAAGACCAAGGTGAAGTTTCTGCTTTGGCTCGTTTTAGTCAGCTGAAGGACTTCCAAAGGCTGAAGAGCTACTGTACGCATGCTGAGGAGGCCACTTTTGATCCTGACCAGATGGCTAAAGCTAAGGTTTGCTAGTAGCTTACTGGGAACTGACACTGTACATGAAATATGCAGGTAGTGCATCAAACTGGCTACAACACTCAGAGAGATAGCCTCATGCCACATCTGTACTGCATGGTACCGCACGGCTATACTATACTTGCTATATTGAGGATTTTCCATTAGTAAAAGCTGTGGTAAGTACCTGGTACCTTTGTAGTGCCAAGTTGGTCTAAATTCCAAGCAAGCTCAGCCTTTAGGAGGAGTTCAAAACAAACATGGCCTGTATCTCACCTTATGCATGTCAGGATACTCTCTAGCCGTTAAGGCCATAAACAGGACAATCAGGTATCAGGAATAGTTAGATGGTTTAGTATTTTTCTAATTAAACTTATTAGGTTTAGTTTTTTACTGAGTAGAAGATAGAAGCTACGATGCGATTTTCAGTGGGTGTTTTAACGTTATCAGCCTCATGAATTAACTTTATAGGTGGAAGATTGAATCCAAATTGGACCCTGTTTTATGTCCCTGTTCTCACTGTCTTACTCTTGCGGTCATGCTTAACCTCAGGCATAAGGCAGGATGATTAAGAAGGTGTCTAGTTTCTCAATGTTCTTACCACAGAGGAAATGAAATTGCGTTTCCCACAGCATCATTAATTGTTTTCTTTAAGTTGTTTATTTGCAAAGGCTTTCCGATGAACACGGCACTTACAGGAGGGCACGGAAGAGCTACAAGGACTGTTTTCTCTTGAATTATGACATACTTGTCAGTTTCTGAATCATGACCTGAGCACTGGGGGGGAAGAAACTCAAGGATAAATAAAAATGTATTCGTTATCATTCCTGTCTTAGAGAAATAAATTGCATTCTTTGTTTGGAGGAAAAAATGGATTTTCCATTGGAGAGGTCAGCGCTTAATGGTAACAATGGATCTATTGCTGGGCTGCTTTTTATGTAGCACAGATTACACAAGCTAAACGAATGGAAAATATGATTTGCAACATCTTGGTAAGACTTTGAAGACCTTTTGCAGGACTACGTGCACGTTCATGAATAGAAGTTTTGATTTCAATTCCAGTTGTTGCTGACAGTTTCAATGACTTTAAGCTGTTCTTGTGTGTTTTTGGAAAGCAAAATAGATGCAACAATCATCTAAGATCTGATAAACCACAGCTTTAGAACAAAAGTTAACCACAAGCCATTACATTTAGGCCTGTCGTCTAAGTTTGTTTGCTTTTTCGAAGATCTGAACACAAATCAAAACCTAATAGTCTTAAAATCAGCGATATCCCTAAGCAGCTCACAAAGATTATGTTTTTATGTTCACATTAAAGGGGGTTAAATGCACTCCCATTTTTCATGAGATGAACTCAAAGATCTAAAACATTTTCTATATACACAAAATAACCATTTATCTCAAATATTGTTCACAAATCTGAAAAAATCTGTGATAGTGAGCACTTCTCCTTTGCCGAGATAATCCATCCCACCTCACAGGTGTGGCATATCAAGATGCTGATTAGACAGAATGATTATTGCACAGGTGTGCCATAGGCTGGCCACAATAAAAGGCCACTCTGAAACGTGGATTAATGTGCAGTCCGGGGCTGTTCCCCTCCATTACGTCATGTTGGTACAGCAGACTGCTACACAACACTTTAAACCAATGTGTGACAGAACGTTTTAGTAAAGCTATAGCATGTTGGCATTTTTAAATATCCCTCTTCAATCATGTGTCCTTACATTATCTAAATATTTGCCTTTGTTTTATTTGAATTATGGTCATTTGTCTGTGTGTGTATATTTAAGTTATTTTAGGATTTTGAGGTACATTTCTTCAACTGATTTTAGGGTATTTTATTTAATTTATCAATCAAAAAGTATACATGTCCTGCATTTGAAAATGATTAAATTACTACACACATTTTCTATAGATTTAGCTTAGACTTTGCTTGTTTGTGAAATGTTGGATCATTGACCTAATTTTAACTTGAGTTATTACAATGAAACCATTGAAGGCGTTTAAAAGGGAATTTCCCGCAATAGAACTGCTTCAGACCTCTCTGTAGAACCAGCACCTTACCGTGGTAGAGAGGTTTGTGTGCCCTGATGAAACTGGGGGCTGTGTTGTCTGGAACCTTGTGTTCCTGGTAGGGTCTCCCATGGCAAATTGGTCTCAGGCAAGGGGCCAGACTAAGATTGGTTCAAAAGACCTCATGAAAGAAAAACCAAGAAGTGAGGATACCCGGCCCGGAGGAAGCCCGGGGTCCCCTTCTGGAGCCAGGCCGAGAAGGAGGACTCGTCGGCGAGCGTCTGGTGGCCGGGCTTGCCACGGAGCCCGGCCGGGCACAGCCCGAAAAGGCAACGTGGGCAACACCTCCGCTTCTCCGTCCCGCGGGCCCACCACCTACGGGAAAGAGCGATGGGGTTGGGTGCGCTGCCAGAAGGGTGGCAGTGAAAGCAGAGGGTCTCGATGGACCAGACCCGGGCGACAAAAGCTGGCTTTGGGGACGTGGAACGTCACCTCTCTGGGGGGGAAGGAGCCGGAGCTTGTGCGGGAGATGGAGCGTTACCAGTTGGATCTGGTTGGGCTCACCTCTATGCACAGCGTCGGCTCTGGAACCTTACTTCTGGATAGGGGTTGGACTCTATTCTTCTCCGGAGTTGCTCAAGGTGTGAGGCGCCGGGCGGGTGTGGGGATACTCACAAGTATCCCCACACCCACACAGGGATTAATAAAAGTCCATCTTAAGTCCCCGGTTGGGTGCTTCGTTGTTGGAGTTTACCCCAGTGGACGAGAGGGTCGCCTTCCTACGCCTGCGGGTTATGGGGGGGAAAACTCTGACTGCTGTGTGTGCTTATGCACCAAACAGCAGTTAAGAGTATACAGCCTACTTGGAGACCCTGGAAAGAGTCCTGTATGGGGGTCCTGAAGGGGACTCTTTAATCTTAATGGGAGACTTCAACGCACATGTGGGCAATGATGGAGACACTTGGAGGGGCGTGATTGGGAGGAACGGCCCCCCTGATCTAAACCGGAGTGGTAGTTTGTTACTGGACTTCTGTGCTAGTCATGGATTGGCCATAACAAACACCATGTTCGAACATAAGGATGCTCATAAGTGTAGGTGGAATCAGAGCACCCTAGGCAGAAGGTCCATGATCGATTTCGTTATCGTATCATCGGACCTGAGGCCGTATGTTTTGGACACTCGGGTAAAGAAAGGGGCAGAGTTGTCAACTGATCACCATCTGGTCGTGAGTTGGGTCGAGTGGCGGGGGAAGCCTCTGGATAGACCTGGTAAGCCCAAACGTGTAGTTTGGGTGAACTGGGAACGTCTGGAGGAGGCCCAAGTTCAGGAGGCCTTCAACTCACACCTCCGGCGGGGATTTTCAGGCATTCCTGTGGAGGTTGGGGACATTGAACCAGAGTGGTCGGTGTTCAAAGCCTCTATTGCCGAAGTCACGGCGGGGAGCTGTGGTCTCAAGGTCTTAGGTGCCTCAAGGGGCGGTAACCCTCGAACCTCCTGGTGGTCAGCCGTGGCTGAGGCAATGCAGCGGGTGTGGGAGAAGTTCGGAGAAAACATGGAAAAGGACTTTCGGGCGGCACCAAAGTTGTTCTGGAAAACTATTCGACACCTCAGGAGGGGGAAGCAGGGAACCATCCAAGCTGTGTACAGTAAGGATGGGACGTTGTTGACCTCAACTGATGGAGTGTTAGGGCGTTGGAAGGAACACTTTGAGGAACTCCTGAACCCGACAACTCCGCCCTCTATGTTAGAGGAAGAGCTGGAGTATGATGGGGGATCAACACCAATCTCCCGGGGGTAGGTCACTGAGGTCGTCAAACAACTCCACAGTGGCAAAGCCCCAGGGGTGGATGAGATCTGCCCAGAAATGCTGAAGGCTCTGGGTGTTGAGGGACTGTCATGGTTGACACGTCTCATCAACGTTGCGTGGAAGTCGGAAACAGTACCGAAGGAGTGGCAGACCGGGGTGGTGGTTCCCCTTTTCCAAAAGGGGGATCAGAGGGTGTATGCCAATTACAGAGGCATCGTACTACTCAGCCTCCCCGGGAAAGTTTACTCTAAGGTACTCGAAAGGAGGGTCAGGCCGATTGTCGAACCTCAGATTGAGGAGGAACAATGCGGATTCCGTCCTGGTCGTGGAACGACGGATCAGCTTTTTACTCTCGCAAGGATCCTGGAGGGGGCCTGGGAGTACGCTTATCCGGTCTACATGTGTTTTGTAGACTTGGAGAAGGCGTATGACCGAGTTCCCAAGGAGTTACTGTGGGAGGTGCTGCGGGAGTATGGGGTGAGGGGGTCTCTACTCAGGGCCATCCAATCTCTGTACTCCCAAAGCGAGAGCTGTGTCCGGGTCCTCGGCAGTAAGTTGGACCCATTTCCGGTGAGGGTTGGCCTGCGCCAGGGCTGCGCTTTGTCACCAATCCTGTTTGTAATATACATGGATCAGATTTCGAGGCGTAGTCGTGGGGGAGGGGGTCAGCAGTTCGGTGGACTAAGGATTGCACCACTGCTTTTTGCAGATGATGTGGTTCTAATGGCTTCATCGGTCTGCGACCTTCAGCACTCACTGGATCGGTTCGCAACCGAGTGTGAATCGGCTGGGATGAGGATCAGCACCTCCAAATCTGAGGCCAAGGTTCTCAGCAGGAAACCGATGGACTGTCCACTCCAAGTAGGGAATGAGTCCTTACCCCAAGTGAAGGAGTTTAAGTATGGAGCGTGAGATGGGCCGGCGAATCGGAGCAGTGGGAGCGGTACTGCAGTCGCTTTACTGCAGTCGCTTTACTGCAGTCGCTTTACTGCAGTCGCTTTACTGCACCGTTGTGACGAAAAGGGAGCTGAGCCAGAAGGCAAAGCTCTCTGTCTACGGGGCCATTTTCGTTCCTACCCTCACCTATGGTCATCGAAAGAACGAGATCGCGGATACAAGCGGCCGAGATGGGTTTTCTCCGCAGGGTGGCTGGTGTCTCCCTTAGGGATAAGGTGAGTAGTTCGGTCATCCGGGAGGGACTCGGAGTTGAGCCGCTCCTCCTTCGCGTCGAAAGGAGCCAGTTGAGGTGGTTCGAGCACCTAGTTAGGATGCCACCTGGGCGCCTCCCTAGGGAGGTGTTCCAGGCACGTCCAGCTGGGAAGAGACCAAGGGGTAGACCTAGGACCAGGTGGAGGGATTATATCTCTTCGCTGGCCTGGGAGCGCCTTGGGATCCCCCAGTCAGAGCTGGTTGATGTGGCCAGGGAAAAGAAAGTTTGGGGCTCTCTGCTGGAACTGCTACCTCCGCGACCCGACCACGGATAAGCGGGAGAAGATGGATGGAGATGGATGGAAAACTGCTTAAGAACCAGACATTTCTGAAAAAAAGTGTTGGTTTTATAAATGTTTTATTTTCTATAAGTATATCACTTTATATATGATATATTATTTTTAAATTATAACTTAATCTAAATTAAGTTAGACTTAGCTCTCAAATGCATTTATTGCAGTTTAAAGTATAATATTATCCTTAAACAAACTCAGAAGTTATTATTTTCCATGTGGTCTGATTTTGTAAACTCTGTAAGATGGGGTTTTATAAATGTAGCATTTTCCAGAAGTCTCAAAAATATTTTTATATACTAACCATTTGTTGTACTGAGTGTTTTTATTTGATCTGAAGGCTACTGTGAATATAACAACTATATTTGTAGTTGTCTATGAGCCGATTTGGTAGCAAATGTACGCACAAGGGATTTGCAAACATGTTTTAATGACATTTAATGTAGTGTAGCCTTATTCCAAAAGCAACTTACAATGACCAATTACAGGGATATTCTCCCTGGAGTAACTGAGGGCTAAGTGCCTTACTCAAGGGCACACTAGTAGTGGTGTTCCAGGTGGGATTTGAACTCGGAACCTTCCGATCATCAGCCCACCTCACTATCCATTAGACCACCAAAAAAAAAAGATTAGTTTTTCTTTTCTTTTCTTTTACCACATCAATTTGTGGCAGGCGATATTTCATTGTGTCGGCCCGCCACAAATAAATCGATGTATGGGAAATACTGGAGTATCAGAAAAGGTAGACTTTACACTAAGTACAAGCACCTCAAACGCATACGCTGCATCCCCGATTGAGTCTCTGAGAGAGGGCTACTCCAGGTCACCAGAGACTCTACGAGAGAGCAGTGCTGTCTTGTCCTCCTCCACTGCCCCTGCCCCTCATTCCACTTCCTGCCAGGAGATCACCAAGGATGAGGCAGTTGGCCTTTATCTCGCACGCTATTCCCGGGTTTAACACAGGAAATTAGTGTGAAACCAGCAGATTCTGTGGTTCACAGTTTTCAGGTTAAGATTATTATAAATTGATTATTTGTTAGATAAAACCTGGTAAGAGATTTTGATGAAATCTGGTAAATAATTGGGCCAAGGATCAAGTCATTTAATTGAAAAAAAAGAAGGTTTTCTCAACATTGCAAGATAGCCTCTCTTTCTCTTCCTCCCTCTCACTCTCCTCCAGGTGTCCATGATGGAGAGGAGGTTGTGTAGCTCAGGCTCTATCTGTTTTGCTAAACCTGGAAGCTGCTTGACATAATCTCGGATCCATTTTTGTCATGTTTACATTTATATGTATAATTTTGTAATGGTACTCTGTACGTGCAACAACTATTGCATCTCCAGGGTCTGTCCAGTGACAGGGATCCCTCGGTTGCTCTTCCTGTGGTTTCTTGTCCCCTATGTTAAAGGTTTTTTTTGGGGAGTTTTTCCTTCTCTGTATGTTGTACAGATTGTAAAGCCCCCGAGGTAGATTGTGATTTGTGATATTGGGCTATTTAAATAAAATTGACTGATGAAAAAAAAGTGTGTATTTATACAGTTATGTTCACTAGTGTTAGGCTGCTGCTGCTGCATGCAGGCCTAACCATAAATGCAGTATCTGTTCGATTATATATCTGTTACGTCCTCACTAGGGATGAGGAATTGCAACACACACCAGCTGGAATTGGTATAATTATAAAGGGTTTATTTTACATAGTAAACAAGGTGGCAGGCATGCAGCCTGGAACAAACAACAAGGCTAAAAGGGCACAGGTTGATAAATAACCAACAAAAGGAGGACTCTAAAAAAGGAGTCTAATCGCATACAGGGAAAATAAATACTCATACACTAAATAAAGAACGAAACAAAACCTCACTTTAAAAGTGGTACAACTAACAAAGGGAGGCTGTAAGAAAAAACAACTAAGGTAGAGGACCACAATCAAACAATACTAAACTAATCTAAGCACATCTAATCACAACAATACTGACAAACACAGACCACACGAGTTAACCACTGTTAACAGATTTGCACACAAACTAGCAATTAGCGAGAGGCATCCGCTCACACAGCAGAGCCTCCAGAGTGATGATTGTCCCCAGTTCTCATTCATAACACTCCGTTCGATTTGTCTCACTATGGGATGCGCCTCATCGCGGAGCAAACAGAAGCATCAATCTCATTACGCCAATCCTGATTGGCTGGTGATCTTGACGTCAGCGTCAGGGAATCCACCCCCTATAAGTAGCTTGCGCTACGTCGCATGCGTCATTCAAACACCTCTTCTCGCTTCAGAGCACATCTCGATGGTAGCCGGGCTAGCTTAACAGTCCACAGACTGAACCCACATCTAACTTTCGGTCGACGGGCGCTCCCCGGCTACTCTACTGCTTCGCAAGAAGACTGTTAATGCGAACACACCAGTTAGTATTACAATCGACCTCGCCGTTTCTTTCCTCGGAAATTAAGGTAAGGTTTTGATTTTTTCAAGCTAACAACACACCTGTTGCTAGCTTGCTTTCCCTCACTACCGACACCACGGTAGCGAGGACGTTTTTTCTTTTTCTCTCACAGAGGAGGAAAAGATTAAAGAATATTAACACACCAGTTAATATTTTCTAAGACAACGTACCTGTTACGAGCGGGTCCTCTCCACGCCACACGGCGAACAAGATGGACGCCTCTCTCCCTCACACCAGAGGAGTCAGGGACTCGGAGGCTCACCTCTGCGGGTTGAAAATATCAGGCACAGACTCACACCAGCTGGGAAGAGACCAAGGGGTAGACCTAGGACCAGGTGGAGGAATTATATCTCTTCGCTGGCCTGGGAGCGCCTTGGGATCCCCCAGTCAGAGCTGGTTGATGTCGCCAGGGAAAAGAAAGTTTGGGGCTCTCTGCTGGAACTGCTACCCCCGCGACCCGACCACGGATAAGCGGGAGAAGATGGATGGATGGACTCACACCAGGTCAGCTCGTCCTGCCTCGGGCTGGAACACGCCCAGGAGGCTATTGACAACCCCGGCTCGTGCAGGTATTGTGCCCGCTTCACCGTAAAGAGCCTCCGGCGACGGTTAGCACGCCAAGCTAGCTTGTCGGGACAGGACCTCCTCATGTCCGCTGATTTGCCGGCTGGCAATCAAGACGCGGGGGCGTCCGCCGCAGAGATTGAGCCCCGCACTGTGTCGGTCTGGGGCTCATCAACAGCGGTAGCCACGGAACCGGAGTCCCGCGCCGTGTCAGGCTGGGACCCGGTGGCGGCAAGAGACGCGAGAACGGAGCCCCACGCTTTACCAAGCTGGGGCTCCCGGCTGGACGTCACCATGGTTTCGCCCGCGGAGGATGTCCTGGAATTTGATTATATGGAGGACAAAGAGGGTGCCTCTGAGTTCCTCCTGTCTGATTCGGATGAGCAAGAAGACGATATCTTCGTGTCATCGGCTCAGGCTGCAAACCCGGGAGCGATGGCTGCTCTCCCGGGCGATAGCACACCCGCTTCGCCCTGTCTGAGCATGGACCTGCAGGCCGTGTGTCAGCGTGCCGCGTCCAGACTACACATCCCGTGGTCCGAAATGGCCAAGGAGACCTCCAGGTCCCGTTACGAGGGGAAACATTTTCCCCAAGCAACGAGGACAAAGAGGCAACGCCTTCCGGTCTTCCCGGAGATGTTGGATGAGGTGTTGGTCTCGTGGAGAGACCGGCCTTTTAGCAACAAGGCCCCAAACCAGGGTGCCTCCTCCCTAGACTGTGACGGTATGGAGAGGCTCGGCCTGCTCCGCATACCACCTATGGAACCGCTGGTGGCAGCCCACCTCCTACCGAGGCTGGTACCGTCACAAAGCAGGAACGCCACGCTGCCAGCGAAGGCGGACCGATTCCAGTCGACCATGACTGAACGGTCCTACAGAGCCGCAGCGTTGTCCGCCAGGGCTCTGAACGTTTCATCGCTGCTAACCGCATACCAAGCGGAGCTCTGCGAGGATCTGTCAAGCAATCCTGGACCGGCCGGTCTGGACGAGATGGCCGCGATCACAGACATTTGTCTCCGTGTTCAACGCTGCACCGTCCAGGCCACGGGCAAGGCAATGGGGATCATGGTGGTGCAGGAAAGAGCTAGATGGCTCAACCTCACCAACCTCCCAGACCGGGAAAAGGAGGATGTGCTAGACATGCCCATCGTTCCCGAGGGGATTTTCGGCTCCGCTCTCACCTCCATGCAGAGGAGATGCGAGTCGAAACAGAAGGAGGACGAGGCCCTCCACCTCTGTCTCCCTCCAAGGGTCCAGCCGCTGCCTTCACAGCGGCAGTCCTTCGCCCAAGCTGCCTCGAACCCTGCTCGGTTCAAAGTACCAAAACAGCAGAGGTCGCAGCCCACCCCGAGTCCCCAGCCCAGGCAGGAGACGAGGGCGAGTTGGCCTAGAAAATCTCCGGTCCCGGCTGCAGCCCAGGCGCAGCCAACCCAGCATTTCGGCCAGTAGTCGAGGAAGAAGAAGCGGGCGGCCTGACAGCCCCCCCTTCTCCCCTCTGTGACAGAGCTGGAAGTCCACGGTTCCCCAGCTCTAGATGTGTTCCCGCTGCCTCGAGAGATGCCTCAACGCCATCCTCAAGTCTGCAAAAACACATGTCACAATATTGTTGTTGTTTCTCACATAAACCATTTTCTGCTGACGCATCCAGGCTTCAGGCCAAGGGCGCAGCTCAACAAAATGAAAAGAAAAACAATAAAAACAATAAACAGTCCGTCAACTGTTCCCCTTCTGAGAGCAGCTACGGCCTCTCTCAAAAGGTGGATAATAGACGGGTCTATGAAGGCACCACCGTCACATGCATGCGCAGTGCCGGCTGGGGTTGTGAAGGCACCACCGTCACGCGCATGCGCAGTGTCGGTGGGGATTGTCGAAATGGGGTACCACCGTGTTCAGACACTATAGGGCCCCATAACACAACAAATAGAGACTCAGAGGGTAAGAGACGTGACATCTCCGCTGGCTCTAAGGAGCATACAGTGGAAGATGCTCACAACATCTGCTTGGGTTTTCAAGACAGTAACACGGGGCTACAGACTCCAATTCGCTGTCACCCCCCCTCGCTTCTCGGGCATTCTGTATTCACAAGCCTGAGGAGAGTCAGCCCATATTCTAGAGAGAGAGATCCTCTCACTTCTAGAAAAGAGGGCTATATCTATAGTACCCACCGAGCAGAGTCAGAGCGGTTTTTATTCCAAGTATTTCCTCGTTCCCAAACGGGGAGGGAACGGGATTCGGCCAATACTAGATTTGAGGGTTCTGAACAAATATCTAAAAAGATACAAATTCAGAATGCTCACTCACACATCTCTGCTGCGTCTCGTGCGACAAAACGACTGGTTTACATCAGTCGACCTGAAAGATGTGTATTTCCACATCCCAGTATATTATCCACACAGGAAATATCTGAGGTTCGCATTTCAGGGGATCTGTTACGAATACAGAGTACGTCCCTTCGGTCTGTCTCTCAGTCCAAGAGTGTTTGTACGATGTACGGAAGCCGCGATAGCCCCGTTAAGACAACAGGGTATTCGCCTGGCGACCTACCTAGACAACTGGCTGCTTCTCGCACAATCGGAGCAGGAGGCTATTACGCAGAAAAATTTCCTCGTAAGGCACCTGCTCAACCTGGGTTTCATAATAAACACAGAGAAGAGCATGTTGTGCCCAGCACAGACTGTACTCTTCCTGGGTTTACACCTGAACTCGGTGCCCTTTCAGCGGAAAGAGTGAAAGCTTTCAGAGCTTGTCTCGCTCATGTGCCTATGGGTGCTGTCCTTTCACGGAAGGTGGTTCACCACGGACGCATGTCTAACAGGCTGGGGAGGTATTTACGAAGGTCGTCCGGTGAGGGGTCTCTGGAGCAGAGACCTCCAGCGGGCGCACATAAATGACCTGAAGCTTTTAGCGGTGTTCCTCACTCTAAAACGCTTTCTGCCTTTTCTCAGAGGACATCATGTCCTCGAGAGGACAGACAACACGACCACAATATCGTATATAAACCGCCAAGGGGGTTTGCGTTCTCTCCAGTTACACATGCTGGCACGCAAACCGATCTTATGGAGCGGCAAACGTCTCCTCTCTCTGAGAGCGACGCCCGTACCAAGAGTGATGAACCTCGGGGCGGATCTACTGTCCAGAGGTGCACCACTATATGCAGACTGGACTCTACATCCAAAGATTGTGAGTCAGCTGTGGGTGCGTTACGGCAGAGCCGCGGTAGATCTGTTCGCATCAAAATGCTCAATGTCAGCTGTTCTTTTCAATGCACGATTTAAACGCACCATTAGGCGTGGACGCGCACGTTTGGCCTCCGGGCCTTCTGTACGCATTCCCACCCTTGGCTCTGATACCCCCAACTCTGGCCAGAGTGAAGGAACAACGCCACACACTTATCCTGATAGCTCCGCACTGGCCCGCAATGTACAGGCTGGCGGAGATATATCAGCTGCTGTGCGGACAGCCATGGCAGCTCCCACTACGCAGGGACATACTGTCTCAGGCGGGGGGGGCAATCTTTCACCCACACCCAGAGCGCTTGGCACTATAGGCCTGGCCCGTGAGTGGTACAATCTGAATACAGTGGGACTCCCTCAGAAGGTGATAAACACTATTCAGAGTGCGAGAGCTTCCTCCACCAGGTCTCTCTATGACTGTAAGTGGAAGGTGTTTGAGGAGTGGTGCCTTCAAGAAGGACACATCTCATTTCAATGTCCTGTTGGGGTGATTTTATCATTTCTACAGGACTTGATTGATAAACACAGAGCTTTCTCTACGATCAAAGTGTACCTGGCTGCTATTGCTGCATGCCATGTGGGCTTTGAGGGAAAGACGGCTAGCCAACATCCTTTGGTCTGCCGTTTTATGAAAGGGGCTCGCAGGCTCCTTCCTGTTTCCAGGTCACTGGTGCCCTTATGGGACTTGGCAGTGGTTTTAGATGGGCTCACTCGAACCCCATTTGAACCCCTTGAAGAAGCTGACATGAAGCACTTGTCACTCAAGACAGTGCTGTTACTGGCCCTGGCATCCACCAAGCGAGTCAGTGACATTCATGCGCTATCTGTACATCCTTCATGCACTCAGTTCGCCCCAGGGCAAACGAGAGTGTTGTTGAAGCCCAACCCTGCCTTTATACCTAAGGTGGTTGGTTCATGTACCCCAATTGACATTGAGGCATTTCCTCCGCCGCTGTGTTCCTCCGGGGAACAACAGCCGGATTTGATGTGTCCAGTCCGTGCTTTACGCAACTATATGGACAGATCAAAAGAGTTTCGTCATAATGACCAACTCTTTGTGTCCTGGGCTAACCCTCAGAAGGGCAAGCCCGTTACTAAGCAACGGCTCTCCCACTGGATTGTGGAGGCAATCGCTTTGGCCTATACGAGTGAGGGTTTGCAGGCACTTTCGGGTCTGCATGCTCATTCGACTCGTGGTCTGGCTACATCCTGGGCTTTGTTCAAGGGTGTTTCCATCCAAGACATTTGTGCAGCAGCGAGCTGGTCCTCGCCGCTCACTTTTGTCCGCTTTTACAGGCTAGACGTCTCTGCTCCTAGTGTGGCCCGAGCAGTGCTGGGCACCTTGTTGAGTCAGAGCTCTACCTGTTAAGTTCTGGTTGGTTTGGTGAATTTCGAGATAAGCTCGCCTGGCAATACGGGAGCTACAATATCCCATAGTGAGACATCGAACGGAGTGTTATGAATGAGAAATATAGGTTACTTACGTAACCCCAGTTTCAGAGTAACATGTTGTGAGATGTCTCACCAGACGCCCCTCCTTGCTATGGTGAAGCGAGAAGAGGTGCTTATTTTGAATGACGCATGCAACGTAGCGCAAGCTACTTATAGGGGGTGGATTCCCTGACGCTGACATCAAGATCACCAGCCAATCAGGATTGGCGTAATGAGAATAATGCTTCTGTTTGCTCCGCGATGAGGCGCATCCCATAGTGAGACATCTCACTACATGTTACTCTGAGCGCTTGGGTTACGTAAGTAACCAATAGGCTTTGTAGTCATCTTCAGCAGGTGTGCGCCGGCTGTGCGCTGTGATTGGAATGCGTCGGACTCGGCGTGCTCCAATCACAATCTTCAGGGGGATGGCAGCCAATGACGTCAGGGCAAGCGCACAGCTTAACACAGCTTAACACAGCTTAACACAGTTAAGACGACCAGGAAGGCGACAGTCGTAACAATAGCTGATCGAAACTTCTTAAGATGTTTTTTATACAATAAGACACTACGATTGTGATGAGGCCACTCAAAACCTTTGTAAATTCCTTCTCCTCTGGGAACTGTCTTCTGATGGCAGACACAACACATGAGGGTAAGGGCTTCCGAATGTGCCTGCCTAGAACTCCATAGGCCCAGCGGATGACCTGCCTGTAAGCTGTGTCGCGGTATTGCCTGGGGATAGGGACATAATATCTACACGTAAACTTGATAGCCTTGTCAACATCATCAACAAGTGTGATATTGGTGGTGATGGTGTAATTATGGTAACATTGTAATAGAGAAACAGATCAATTAGTCAATTGAGTTTT
This sequence comes from Pseudochaenichthys georgianus, assembly GCF_902827115.2. NCBI lineage: Eukaryota > Metazoa > Chordata > Actinopteri > Perciformes > Channichthyidae > Pseudochaenichthys > Pseudochaenichthys georgianus. The sequence continues at coordinate 30,001,932 of NC_047506.1, read as the reverse complement.
GATATTGTCTCCAATTAATTATCTACATATAAATATACTTCTTAGCTGTACTATTTGCAATTATTTTTGAACCCTTTCAACTTGACATCAAAGATGCAGTATAATTAAAATCTACAGGTTCTGGGTTTTGAAACCTGCTAAACACTCGGGGTCAAAAGCAACTTTATTATCTTGGGCCACTAGGCTTTAATAGTATTTATCTTTTTAATTGTAATTTAAACATACTCATGTCTGCTGGCCTGTAGCGGGCCATGCTCCTGCCTGAAGTTCATGAAGGCTATCTGTAGCTCAAAGGGATTCAGACAGCATGCTTCAAAGCCTGGGTGCAGTGTCAGGCATGTTATGTCTGGTCTGGGGTCAGGTTCTCCACCAGGGCCCAGAAGGCATCCACCTCCCTGCAGCACATACTTTCCACAGCTGACGTCATGGGCTGGCATGTCCCACACAAGCACCTATCAAACAAAACGTTTATCAGGAAACCGTATTACATCTCTCTCCCACCTTCGCTGCTCTCTCTCACCCCTCCGGTACAGCTCCGTAAGACGTTGTGTGGAGTTGCATTAGGTAACGCGAGATACGGCTGATACGTGCGCATTAGTTTCTGTTATGGATCAGTATTAACAGTCCTGCCAGTAACGTTACTATATTATCAATACTACTTTAGTTATAGCCTGATATATGATAGCTAACTTTACAATGTTGTGATGTGACTGACGTTAGCAAACATTAACTGTAGCTACAGTAACACCGGTCACTCACCAAGACAGCTGCCCTGTTCTCCACTGATTCTCCTCACACCACAGCTCAATTTCTCTCCGATTGCCGTTATTTCTTCTAATCCTTCAACCCAGTCTCACGGCATTTCGTGTTCACCAACACGATTTTTAATCTATTGATTCGTGTTCACCAACACGATTTGCCCCTTTTTTTTTCGTGTTGCAGAGCACGATTTTAAAAGCAATGTATTTCTACTGCCTGCAGCACGTCTTTTTCTCCGGTCGGGTCGTGGGAGACCGGAAGCTGTGTGGTTCATAAAAACATGTTCTTACTCAATATCAAGCCACAATTATTGCTTTTATTTTAAATCGTATCATTTCGGACTTTTGTTGCCGTCTGTGAGGAAAATAAATGGGGCTCAGACAATAAATGGGGCTCGGAGCCTCAGAATACGGAAATCTGTATTTTTAAATATTTGTTTCCTTCTAATTCGTTATTCTTTTCAAAATAACACACTGTTATTTACTCACCAATAACACACAATTATCCTTGCTTTTATTTATTGGTTTAATTCCATAATCTCTGGCTTTTTTGGAGTCCGTCAGGAACTGAATTTCAAAATAAAAATAACCGGAAACAGACGTAGGCCTATAAGGGACATTTCGAGCATCATTGCAATTGTCAACATTTCTGAGTTTAGGATGGCCGAAGACACTACACTACCCATAATCCCCAGCTATCGTTTAGGACTACAGTCCCCGTAAGGTTACGCAGAGCGTCAAACAGCTGTGTGAAATGGAACGAAACCACGCCAGACTATCCAAAACTGGAATCGAACGCCCCCCCCCAGAACTACACATGCTGGCTATTGTGTTTCGCAAAATGTTCTATGGGACGTCTCTACTGAACGTTTTCGTTTTTCCCACAATTAGAAGTTGCCAGTATTAAACACATTGGTGTTATCAAATGTAAAACATATAATTAATAAATGGGTGAAAATCGCTTGTGTCCATAATGGGCAGCATTAATATATACCCTCATGACAGCTCATTGTTACTTTGTAATTCTACTCCACGACAATTCAGAGGTTAAACTGGTATTTTTACTCCACTGCATTTATTTGAGTTACTTTGCAGATTCTGATTAATTATGTGAAATATAAACAACCCTTAAATCAGACTTTAGTTACACGTGACCTGAGTAAAATTCAGGTAAGGTGATTGTCAAGTGCCAACAATCAGGAGAGATATTTGATAGTTGGTGCTTGAGAAGACTAAACATGTATTTGCAATTGACATGAATGGAAACGAGTAATAAAGTATATTCATTACTCGTTATTCTCTACTAATAGTTAATTAAAGACTGTATATTATGGCTATTTTGCACATCCCTTTCAAGATTTTCAAAGGTTTATTGACATATCATATACACAACTACGGTGTAGTTATGCAATGAATGAAACACTTGGGTCACAGGTTCCTCAACAGTGCATTACAAGACATCTATCAATATCTGTGTACCTCCACCATTAAACATATTCATATTCTGCACATTTCTTATTCTATCTACATACATAAGAGTATAATTCATATGTATAATTGTGAGGAAGCGCACACACTCCCTCACTAACATGTTGGTCTCAACTATTTGTTTGTTAAGAAAGGTAGTACATGTTTTTTCTGAGTTGCCTTTATTTCAGTTAAAATTATAAAAACAGTTTACATAGACAAACTAATAAAATGCATCTAAATTAGTTTGTCAGTCTGTAAAACACACAAGCACCAAGTAATCACCATTTCCTTTGTTCAGACCTGGAGGCCATCTTGTCCCAGTGCTCAAAGGGGGACCACGCCTCCAAAGTACTCCTTATATGTGCCGTATGAGTAGGCGGAGTCTTGGACACGATTGGTCAGGAAATGTGTGATTTTATGAGTGTCAATTACGTTCAAAACTATCCGTTTTAAGCAGACCTTGTTGTTCTTGAAGATATCATATTTATGGTGATGTAATAATGAATTTACTTAAGCCTTTAGGGTTTTATTAAAGGTAGACAACAGTGTTTCATTTTGTATTTAAGCCTTCACTCCGCTTTTAGAACCATGACCTGATTGGCCAGGTTGGAGTGGGAAGGCGGGCCGTCTCCTATAAATGTGGTTGGGAAGAGAGGGGAAGGGGCATTCGTTTTTGTTCCTTGCTGGTGAATGCAGCACCAGGCATGCAGTTTGTGTTTCTGTGGAATAATGTGGAAGGCTAAGAATAAAACGCCTGTTTATTTTTGCAAGAAAACCCTCTCTCCACGTATCGTTCTTTCACCTGCACCTCACATCGTAACAATAATATCAGTTAAAATAAGTGCTTCAACATAGTTAACATTTCAGGAAAGCAATATATTAGACGTTAAGTACTTTGTCAGGCTTAATATTTATCTGTAGATAGATACCCCCAAAGTTTTTTTATTATTTAAAAGAAGACCTTAATCTGTTATTTAATGTTTAAATAAAGGTTAATTCGTTTTCTGTTTTTTCAATTCAATAACGTGCTTTAACCACTAGGCGGTGCACACAAGGTACACACAGCCATAATAACTTTGTATTATTAGTGTAGGACACGTTTTATTCATGCTTTCACATAATTTTACAGCATATTGCTATACTATTTCAGACTCAGTATTTACATTCAAAGAAAATCAGTAATATCTTTAAAAACTACAGTCCTTTTATATCAGCTCTGCACCGTTATGGTGTAAATATAATCTATCTGTGAATTAGATCAAATGTAAAAGTCAGCCGAATTAGTGTTGATACTGCAAGGAGATCTATTGTGTGAAGAGAAATTGAAGATGTTGTTTAATTGTTGAATATATTTATGATTCACGTCAAGTATTCAGTTTCGGCGGCATTTCCTCAGTTTTTCCAAAGGTCTTCTCATCAGGGCTCTATAAATAAAGAACTACGGCAGATCTGTAATATACAATGCAGCCGAACCGTGTATTACAATGCCGTTATGTGATGACTTTCAAAGAGAAAAGCAAGAACACTCTTAATTAAAACTGCGGTCACAGACGTGCATGCAGTTGTGGGCGGGCCTTCGCGTCCGAGCGCCTGTAGAGGAGGGTCGCCAGTCGTCCCGGCGTCAAGCAGATGCGCGCGTGTCCTCCGAAATGAGCCGTTCGTAATTTCTCAAACGTGCGCGTCCCGGACTCCCAGGTCTTCCGGCAGCGACCGGGAAACGTATATGGGCTCGCCGCCTCGAAGGAAAACACATTTCTGTAAAGGCTCGTCGACGATCGATTATCTCGGAGGCTGTCTGGAGGAGCCTTAACCTGTTAAACCCCGAGCCTGTTTTTCAGGTTTCAGGCTCGAAAATGACATTCCCAGAACAAATGACCATAACTTCACTTCTAAAAGGTTTATATGAATTTTATCAAATCAAGGTTACATCTGTGAGTTGGATGTAGAAGTGTCAGAATCAATATAGATTGTTCTGTGTCAGAGTAAATTCAGATGGAACATAGCAAAAAAATGTAAATTCCTGTCTCCGCCTAAAGAAAACCCATTACTTATAGTGAAGACCAACCTTGAATGATGGGTTAGTAGCCTAAAAGCTTTAGGAATCCAAAGTATAACATAATAAGTACTAGCGATGGGCATTTGAAAGCAAATGTATATTCGAATATTCGACCCCCCAAAAAACGGTTAACCGAAATGTACATATCCTATAAAAAAAAAATGGGGCAAACATTTTTTTTAACAATTTATTTTGCCCAATTTTTTTTCAATAATTTTTGGAAATAAATACATACATGTTCAAATAAGTGTAGAAACCAAGTCGAATTTCTCAAATGTATTGAACTGGTGATCACAGTTTGACAGCTATAGGCCTACAGCTTTCATGTGTGGAGGCGATTCACAATCAGCCCAGCTGTAGAGAAGACCCTCTCAGCTGGAACGGAGGTTGCGGGTATAGCAAGGTATAGCATGTGTACGTTTAATTTGGCATAGTTTGACCTCTACACCGCACTCACTAACCTGGTCGAAATATTTCCACCCATTACTCGTTTTTGATGCCATGTCTGTTGTGTAGGACTCTTCTTGGAGTGTAAATAATTTCCGGACTATGACTGGAAAATATGTTGAATACCGGCAAAACTAAATCTCTCCAGTCAAAATGTCTATGTACTTTGCCGCCACACACGGTTGCCAAGCAGCGCTTATTGTTGTTTAGGCTGGTCACTCATGTGTCGCGAGTGTTGACAGGGGGCGGGGGAGCACGCTCATGAACTCTTAGCGCCGGAACCTCGCAACGGCTGCGGAGCTCATTTGCACCACATTTGGGCCTAAGATGAGGCTTGAGTCTGCGTGATCTGCGTGTAGGGAGGGGCAGCAGCCATGTTATTGGCTAGAACTAGCTAGATCTGATGGATTTGGACATAAACGCGAGTGAAGTATAACCGGACACTCCCACAAAAAAATAAAAAATAAACTTTTTTTTAATAAAAATATTCATAACTCATATTCGAATTAGGGCTGTCAGTCGATTAACATATTTAATCGCGATTAATCGCATGATTGTCCATAGTTAATCGCGATTAATCGCAAATTAATCGCACATTTTTTATCTGTTCTAAATGTACCTTAGAGGAATATTTTTCAAGTTTGTAATACTCTTATCAACATATGAGTGGACAAATATGCTTTATGCTAATGTTTATTATCATTTGAACAATGACAAATATTCTCATGAATATTAAACACAACAACCTGGAACCTCTCTCATACAATACAAATGGTGTGTGTGTGTGTGTGTGTGTGTGTGTGTGTGTGTGTGTGTGTGTGTGTGTGTGTGTGTGTGTGTGTGTGTGTGTGTGTGAGTGTGATCGTTGGAGCTATGTGCAACTCAAGGCATATGCTCGAACGGGAGCTGCCTGGACGCTGCAATCATGTTGCTGCAATCATGAGTGTGCTGACTTCTCGTACAATGTCCCGCTGTCTGGCTTCCTGCATCAAGTCAAGTGCTCGGCGCAGTTGTGTGGATAGAGCGCTCTTCTGTTTTCATTTAAACAGCTCCTTATATCCGTTAGCGCAGCTAGCTAGCACCAGATGCTAACAACAACAATAGCCGCGTTCACACTGCGGTACGGTAATGCACGTAAGGTCTCTCTCTCGCTCGCTCGGGCCACACACACACACACACACACACACACACACACACACACACACACACACACACACACACACACACACACACACACACACACACACCCTCCCGGTCCTCCCGATGGCCAGTCGGTGCCTGCCGGTGAGCGTGGAAGTGTGGTCTGCCACAAGCGGGCGGCAGGAGCGGGGCTGTCAGCATCAGCTTGTAGATGGTATTTTAAACTCGATGCGCTCTGAAACTACGGGGCGGCCGAGGAAAAAAAATACACATGCGTTAATCGCGTTAAAATAATTAGTGGCGTTAATTTTTTTTTGCATTAACGCCTTATTAATGCGTTAACTTGACAGCCCTAATTCGAATACATGAATAATTATTCGAATACCTGAATAATTTCGAATATTCGAATATTCGATTAATCGTTCCGATCGCTAATAAGTACCCTGTATGAAGATTTAGGCAAAACAAGTGACATTTGACCTTTTTAGAGAGGTTTATGAAAATAAAGTCCAGGCGGAATAAGCTTTGGCCACATTTGGGCACATTTGACCTTTTTCAGGTACCAGACTATAAAAATCATTGTATTACATTGAATCATCACTATAGGTATTCATTCCACCCAAAACAACAACACAAAATATTTTTAAAAAAATATATTTTTTATTTTTATTTTAAATAAAAAATGTTTTTATATATTTTTGTATGTGTGAGTGTGTGTACTAGGTGTGTGTAAGTGTGTGTATGTGAAGATGTGTAGGTGTAGCTGTGTGGGTATGTGTAGGTGTGTGTAGCTGTGTGGGGATGTGTGGATGTAAACTACACTGTAGGTCATTGTGTGTAAGTGTACTTGCACAATAAAAAAAACAGAAACATAAGTGACATTTGACTCCAACTGGGGCAGATTTATTTCAAATATTTTACCAACACACTATAGGCATGTAAAAACAAACATTTTACCAATGTACTATACAATAAAATCACACTAGGTATATAAAAACAACAAGTAATTTTTTTTAAATAAACACTCGCAAAACTTTATACCTACCTGAACTTTATACCTATCTGAATGTTCCAGTATTTAGGTCGTGCCACTCCCTGAAACAGTTCTTTTTGACAGTGAAGCACCTGGCACTTCCTGCAGTACACAGGTGTCTTCACCCTTTTGAGTCCAGCATCTAGGCACCTCCTGCAGTTCTTCCTGACCTTGGTGGCATCTTCCCCATAATACTCGGGCATGGATGTGAGTGGTGGAGGAGGGGGTGGAGGTGGAGGGGGTGGTGGAGGAGGGGGTGGTGGAGGTGCAGGGCCTTCAGCAGGGCCTTCAGCAAACTCCAACAATTCTGCAGCAAGCTGCTCCCTGAAAGTCTTCTGGGTGTGAGGCTTTGTCCTGCTGGGGTCACACCCCATCTAACAAATGTGGAAAAACAAAGAGATTCGATTAATTCACTGGCTTATACTTATAGTATAATATTGGACTATAAATGAATAATATGACACCAAATAAATAAGTAAACACATGTATATATTCATTCACTGGCCATTAATTTAGAAAATGTAACTCCAAAAGGACAAGTAACACTATTTAGCATTTTGGCTAATCATTCCTGTTGGCTAAGCTAACACTAGGCGCATTCACAGTGCGGTACTTTTCCCATAAAGGTTCATGCGAACTTAGTTAGTTAGTAGAACTAAGTAGAGATCGCGTTCACACCGGAAAAAGTCCCTGGGGGTGGATTAGGCAAATGAAGCCGCTGACGTCACTTCTTCTTCTTCTGCTTTGGGTTTACTGGCAGGCCGCAAACCATTTCACGGCGTATACTGCCGCCCAAAGTCCCCGGCCGGAAGTCCCCGGAGTTGGGGACTGGCTTCAGTAGAAGCTGCTGGGACTCCCAGCAGCTTCTACTGAAGCCTTCCGAGTAAATCGCCAGAACGCCGACACCTCCTCATCTCAACCGCTCCCATGTTTTATTTTGTGTTGCCATAAGTTAGTCTCTCTGCGTTTCTGCGATGGGCTAATGCTAATGCTAATAATGCTAATGCGAGGATAATAAAATAGCAGCTTCACAAAACTTTTTGGGAGTTTTACGGGGCGTGGTTTTCAATCCGCCCAGCCAATCAGACATATAGCTCTTTTCTCACAAAAGAGCCGCTCGAAAGTCCCTGCTCTCTAGCAGGGACTTTCGAGGGGGTAAAAAGGTTCGCATGAACTCATTTTAGTACCGGCTCTTTTTGGTGTGAACGCGATCATGAACTAAGTTCGCATGAACCTTTGTGGGAAAAGTACCTCAGTGTGAATGCGCCTACTGTGATGCAGTTCCACCAAACACAAAAGTAATATATAAAAAGGATAATATTGGACTATAAATGAATAATATTACACCAAATAAATAAGTAAACACATGTATATATTCATTCACTGGCCATTCATTTAGAAAATGTAACTCCAAAAAGACAAGTACAACTATTTAGCATTTTGCCTAATCATTCCTGTAGCTTCTTGGCTAAGCTAGCACTGTGACGCAGTTCCACCAAACACATAAGTAATATATAAAAACAGAGAGATTACATACCTTTCCCATGGTGGAAGTTCAACATCCGAGTCACTACTGTCCGGATCCAGGTCTGGCTGGAGGAGATCTTCATCATCCGACGAAGAGTCATCTGGTAGGATCATAGCCCCGCTATCGTCAGCTAGCATCTCTAGCACCTGCTCGCCTCGGTGGTGAAGCTCTCCCTTCTGGCTGCGTAATGCGTAATGGAGCCGGCGCGGGCGTAGTTTATACTACGCAGAATCATATCTTTGGAACCCATTGGTCGATTTGGGTGATTGACACCTTTTCTGAACCGTTAGAGCCAATAGAATCGAGTGACAGTTAGCAAGTCCCACTAAACACTTACGTCAAGTAGAGAGAGGTTTGCGTAAATAGCACGTGAGACAGCATTAGCTCGGGACTGCGAAACTTTATACCTACTCTGCTGCCATGAAAGTAATGAAAGATTATCAGGAACAATTCTAAAGTGACTAAGAGACATTGGATTAACCTTAAACAGCGTTTGTATTCCCTTGAACAAGAGCTTTGATCACAAAACAGCAACGGTAAGACATAATTATTGTTATGGTTTTGAAAACTGTTGTTTTTTTTCTTCTCTGTTCTGGCTGATAGCTCAGTGAGTTTGTGTCCGACAGTGATGATACTTATAAAAAAAAAATCTGTGGAGTATCAGCTTTCAGATGATATGTAGTTTGTGCAGAAAATATTACGTTTTAAAGATCGTTTTTGCTAGTTAGCACCGGAAGTAGCATCTGCCCGGGGCTAATGCTAACGCTTCTTGTGAGACTTTTGTTTTGTTTCGGTAAAAATGGTTCTTATCGTCAGTTAGCTGAGATTCTTCTCGTTAATCTGGTATAACACATTGATAGGTTTTTAAATATTAAGATGCCCTGAGACAGTGTCGAGAAAAAAAAACAGGGTCCCCGCCGGCGGGGACCTTCGGGCTTAACAGGTTAACCGTGGCGTGCGGTGCAGTGGGTTGTGCAGACATTCTGCCCTTGACTGTTTGTTTACTCAATAAACGCATCTCCTCTGGATATTAGGCCATGTATGTTCCATACCAGTAGAGTTTGCTTTTTGTTGTTGTGTTTATTGATCAAAAAGCAAACCTTCAATACAGCTGTTATGTGGTCAAGGTAAGTAAAGTAATAATTGAAGCTGTGTATTGGTTAATATTAGCATATGACTTAAAATGAAAACACAACAGCATTTCACAAAACGCTACAGCATTTCAGAAAACACCGCAGCATTTCAGAAAACGTCACAGTATTTCACAAAACGCCACAGTATTTCACAAAACACAACAGCATTTCACAAAACGCCACAGCATTTCACAAAACGCTACAGCATTTCAGAAAACACCGCAGCATTTCAGAAAACACCACATAATTTCACATTGGACGGAAAGGGTATTCCTTTAGGGAGAACACTTCTTGTTTATGATTGGACAGAGCCAGCCAGACAGCACTGCTGTGATTGGTTGTTTTTGCTGCCAGTGAAGAAATGACGCTTCGTGATTGGTCAACGTCCGACAGCGCAATATGTCCCAACCGGTCCCTCCCAACACATCAGCCGTTAGCACACACTCAGAGCTCACAGCTCCTCATATCTGTTCAGAAACTGGACAAAAGTTAAATATGTACAAACCACAGACTGTCTATGTCATGGCGAATACAGTCGCTGCTTTATTTATGTCTGTATGACGTTGTTGTGAGTGTGGACGGAGCAGCTACAGGTTAGTTTAGCCTGATGGATCCGATTCCATTCTGAAAACACGCATTTTAAAAGATTTTCGCCTGCCGTCTTGTCTGCAGACTTGCCAAAGCATTAATTCATGGTTTTTACTAACCGTTATCAGTATGTAGTTACTTCGGCATCACTTTGAAACGTGTATTACAATTAAATCACTGTCAAATATGTTCATTTTGTTGTAGTTGGTATCTCCTATAGGATTTACATGGAGATACTTCCCGCCCCCTCTCCAGCGCGTCTTAGCCCCTTAAAAACCATGAATTAATAAAGCATTAATTCTGTGTTTACTCCTGTGATTCAAAAAAGACGCTGGAGAGGGGGCGGGCCGGATCTCCATGTAAATCCTATCGGAATCGGATCGATCAGGCTAAACTAACCTGTAGCTGCTCCGTCCACACTCACAACAACATCATACAGACATAAATAAAGCAGCAACTGTATTCGCCATGACATAGACAGTCTGTGTTTTGCATATCTTTAACTTTTGTCCAGTTTCTGAACAGATATGAGGAGCTGTGAGCTCTGAGTGTGTGCTAACAGCTAACGGCTGATGTGTTGGGCCAACCACAAAGTCATTTCTTGATTGGCAGCAAAAACAACCAATCACAGCAGTGCTTCTCTGGCTGGCTCTGTCCAATCACAAACAATAAGTGTTCTCCCTAAGGAATACCCTTTCCGTCCAATGTGAAATGCTGCGGTGTTTTGTGAAATGCTGCGGTGTTTTGTGAAATGCTGCTGTGTTTTGTGAAATGCTGCGGTGTTTTGTGAAATGCTCACTACTTGTAGCACTTCGGGATTTGCATTCAAATATGAAGTGCTTTATAAATGGAACTCATTATTATTATTATTATTATTAAATGCTGTGGCGTTTTGTGAAATGCTGTGGCGTTTTGTGAAATGCTGCGGCGTTTTGTGAAATGCTGTTGTGTTTTGTGAAATTCTGTTGTGTTTTGTGAAATGCTGTGGTTTCTTGCACTTCAGGGCCACCGTACGATAGAGATGTTTTTATTTTAAAGTAAATTCAGATGGAACATAGTAAAAACATGTAAATTCTAATGTGCGCCTAAAAAAAAAAAATTACTAATAGTGAAAACCACCCTTGAATGATGAGTTTAGTAGACTAAAATCTTTAGGAATCCAAACTATAACATATAATAAGTACCCTGTATCAAGATTGATGCAAAACAAGTGAAATTTGACCTTTTTAGAGAGGTTTAGAAACATAAAGTCCACCTCACCTCTGGGTAATTTGGGAACCATCAGTTCCATTTGAACGTTTTCACTGTAAAAATCATTTTATTACTTTGAATTATCACTATAGGTATTCATTCCATCCAAATACAACTGTTGTGAAAAAATAAATAAAATAAAAATAAAACATACTCTGTTATCCTCTTAGGCCCCACGGACCCGAAATCGCGTCATTTGCAGGAAACAACGTCTAAGGAAGCTTAATATTTAATAAACTATGAATATTTTATATCCATAGAACGGGAAAAAAACTAAATGTAACTGATCTTTTTCATTTATTTGTTCACAAAAAACACACAATGCTAACAGTGAGCCTCTGAATTAGCCCCGAGCGAAAAATGCTAACCTATTACTGCACCGAAAATCAATCCTAGCTCCCTTATTACTTATCCTAGCTCCACATCCAACACATTGTTTATGACCGTAAAGACACAGAATCTAACGGTGCCCACCTCAACACTAAAAGATACAAACTAGCGAGGTTACCAACAAAAACGTACATCAAAACAAGTGGCGCTAGGTATTAGCATTAGCACTGCACACACCCACCGCATGTTCCAATGAAAAGTATAGAATGTCAACACATTTCAGTATAACACACCAATTGCGATATTACTCACGTTTGACAACGTGGAGCAGGGTTTCTATGTACCGAGAAGTGGGTAGTTTAATGAGTCTGTTGACAACAAAACCTCCGCGCACACACACAGCCAAGGCAAGCTACCTGAATTAAGTCTCTCCCTAAACCGGCAATACCGGAAATGTGACATCCGGTTTGTCCTTCACAATAAAGTTTTTCAAAATAAAGGTACATTTAATATTGACGTATCAAATTGATTCAAATGTCTTACACAACACATGTATCGAGACAATAAATGAACTGTTTATATAGTCGATCAACACCGTGTATGTTACTCATTACAGGATAATCACATGACACTAAATCAGACCGGCTGTTCTCGTCTGTTTACATCCTGCTGGTTTAAATTATGTGTTCTATAAGCTCTGTGCACAAGATGGCATCTATCAACTTCCGGCGGCTGGGTGTGCGGCTGAGTACTTCCGGTTTGATTACAGAACTTTGACAGCTTGACAGTTTATGTCACACCGAGAGCAAGAATGAGCGGATTTCAGGGTAAAGTAAAGCGATTGGCCTTCCAGCGTGTAAGAAAGTCAGCACTACATTGCTGTGTGCCCCTTTGTACAAATTCGTCCCGTTATCAGAAACAGAATACCTTTATTTCAATCAGGAGAGACATGATGTATGGAATACATATTTATTATCGTTCACATTATATCAATGAAACATAATGATGACAGTTCATAACAAATGAATGAAATGTTGTTTTGGCGATTAGGCCCAGGTTTTTGTAGGATATCAATCGGGACGGGAAGAACCGTTTCCGATGAACCCCCCTGGGTCTAGACACTGGTGGTGGTGATAAGTGGTTAGGTCCGGTTGGAAGGGAGAAGGTTAAGCTTGGTCCTGAGTTCAATCAATCGATGTTTAGTCATATAGCCCAATATCACGAATGTTACATTTGTCTCAGTGGTCTTCACAGTGTGTACAGAATATCAGTATGACAATACGACAACCTCTGTCCTTAGACGTACAAGGAAAAACTTCCGAAGAAAACCCAGTTTAAAGGGAAAAATGGGATAAACCTCAGGGAGAGCAACAGAGGAGGGATCCCTCTCCCAGGACGGACAGACGTGCAATAGATGCCGTGTGTAAATTGAAAAGATAATACATTTGCAACATAGGTAGTCCAAATGTTTGGAAATGCATGTGTGTGCATGCATGGAGTTGAAAGCAGGAGGCGAAGGGGTGGAGGAGGGTTGCGCGTTGACACCTGGAAGACAGCTGATAGAACAGGGGAGAGCATATATAGAGGGATTAACAGGTGCGATCATTAGGCTTGTAAATGGCGGGGCGTGATAGGTTGGCTGAGGAGTGGCGCTCCCTGTCATTTAGATGCAGGGAGCAAGTATTGCCATGACGAGCAATACGGAGTGTTAGGTCTTCCTGTCTGAACTTGCGCTAAGCTTCATTTCAATCAGGAGAGACATGATGTATGGAATACATATTTATTATCGGTCACATTATATCAATGAAACATAATGATGACAGTTCATAACAAATGAATGAAATGTTGTTTTGGCGATTAGGCCCAGGTTTTTGTAGGATATCAATCGGGAAGGGAAGAACCGTTTCCGATGAACCCCCAAAAGAATGACGTATGAAGTACTGAATGTGAATAATCTTACCTTGTGGGATGCAGCGGAATCTATGGATGGAAAGGAGAGGTTAATACATGTGAGGATTTAAGCGACTGATGCCTCCCGGGCATCCTTCCTGGACTTACAGGGCTTCCCGGACGGATGCCCCGTACGTCCGGGGCATCCCGGAGGGGGCATCCTGGACGTACAGGGCGTCCCGGACGTACGGGGCATCCCGGACGTACGGGGCATCCCGGAGGGGGCATCCTGGCCGTACAGGGCGTCCCGGACGTACGGGGCATCCCGGGTGAGCGGGGACTACCCGGACGCACCGAGCGACCCGACCAGCGCCCCGGGGCACCCGGAACGTGCGAGGCTTCCCGAACGTGCGGGGCAACCTGACTTTAGCAGGGAAACATTATACGGACCGGAGGTTTCACGACCCGGACATACGGGGCTTCCCGGACATACGGGGCATCCTGGACGTACGGGGCATCCCGGACATACGGGGCATCCTGGACATACAGGGCATCCTGGACGTACAGGGCGTCCCGGACGTACGGGGCATCCTGGACATACAGGGCATCCTGGCCGTACAGGGCGTCCCGGACGTACGGGGCATCCCGAGCGAACGGGGACTACCCGGACGCACCGGGCGACCCGACCAGCGCCCCGGGGCGCCCGGAACGTGCGAGGCTTCCCGAACGTGCGGGGCAACCTGCCTTAGCAGGGACACGTTATACAGACCCTAAGGTTTTACAGCCTGGACATACAGGTTTAGATATGCAGAAATAAACATGAGCCGCGGGGCGAAATACGTGCTGACATGCTAAGAACCACCACCAGTTATATGCATACGTACCAATTTTTTAAGGTTTGGAGAGACCTTTGGATAGCCAGCACGGCATTGAGGTCGGGGCGAATGTAGGATGAGAAAGCGGAGGAGGACCACCGTCCGAGTTGTTGCAGGGATGAGGATGAGACACCTTGATTAGCAGCGGAAGTAGCTGCGCCTATTCTAAAGGAGTGCCCCGTGTATAGAAGAGGTGATAACCCGGATTTAATGAGGACTTGTTTTAAATAGACATTGAACTGTCGTTGCGTTAAAGGAACATTCCCTGAGATAAGGAATAATGGTGAGAGAGGATTAGAGGTAGGTCTAAGCCGTATGAACTTGATCATGGCCTTATAAGGGCAGAACTGGGAGTCGATGCGGGCGGCGATGACGGAGCAGGCGCCGCCGCATTTGGAGTGTTTAAGATATAAACTAAAGTGGCTAGCGTGAAAGGATATGTCAGAAAGCTGACGTCTCGATTGGAATCGAAAGTAAGGGAAGCTGTGGTAAATTCGCCTGGTCTGAGAAAGGCATAAAAAGCTAGGAGAAATAGAGCATCGAGTAGTGCATCGATATAAGGGGAGAATAACCCACTTCTAAGTTTGGAGAGCATGAGGCGTAAAGTGGAGAGTGTAATAGGGCGTCTCCGGTCTAAGACGGGGGAAAAGTTTTAATGAGACCTTTGAGGATGAGTTTGACTGACTGGTTTGCGAACAGGCTGGGAAAGCCGGGATCGGAATGCGAACGTTAAACTGAACTCCTGCTAAGAGGTCCCGGATGTATTGGGGTTTGAGGTGGCGATCAGTGGCGCAGTAGCACATGAAGGCACACACGGTGGAGATGAGAACAGGTTTAAGTGTGATGCCTACGGAAAAGCAAAACGTCGCAAACGTTCTCCAAGCGAATCATATGTTTTGAGGGTGGACGCGCTAAGCCCTTCGTCATAAAACCTGCTGATTCGAGGTGCCTTTCTAGGGGGCTTCTATTTAAGAGAGAGAGAGGAGATGCAGGGGAGGAATCCTGATGGGTTGAGCGCTGGCTCCTGGGCAGAGGTTCCGGAACGTCTTGTGGGCTGACTGCGGTGATCTATGGATGAAATGAGAGATTAACATGTGGATTAAACAATCGGCCGGAATCACTGCCGGGCTTACTGTACATCATAAGATGCTGACCCGAAGGTCGATGGCCGGAATCAGCGTCGGACTTACGAGAAGACTACCACTAAACAACGGCCGGAATCACTGCCGGGCTTACTGTTTTCTGCTGGGCTTACTGTACATCATAAGATGCTTGACCCGAGAGCCAACGGCCGGAATCAGGCCGGGCTTACGTACTACCACTAAACAACGGCCGGAATCGCTGCCGGGCTTACTGTACATCATAGGATGCTGACTCGGAAGTTGACGGCCGGAATCAGCGCCGGGCTTACGTGAACACTACCACTAAACATTGCCGACACGATGGTTATATGCAACTATGCATGTTTACCATAGGTAAAATGAGAGATCTAGGATAGCCGGCACGAGTCGATGTCCGGGGGAAGAGGGAGATGTAGACAATGTAATGCAGCTGTTAGCTTGAGTACGATGATACATGAATGTTATACCCTGGCTTGTCGTAAGCCATGTGAGCATGAACCAATATAAATGAGACAATATGCGCAGCATAAAATGATTTATGCTTAGGTAAATACTGAAACATGACCCATGATATGGGACTAGCTTAATTAGCAGTTTAATTACGCCACGGTGAGACATAGATGCACTTGATTGGTGATTAGACTGTCTTCTATCATCTTACGTGAACTTCTCTTTCTCCCTGAAGAAACTCCCCAAAACCCCACGGATGGGCAGCATCCGTGAATAAAACGAAGACTCATTGAGTGTCTGAGTGAGTAGATACGCCGCTGCTAATGTGTGGCGTTAATGCGGGTGGGGGGGGTTTGAAAGATTATTTTCCATGTGGTTCCTGGCGCGAGGTACTGGCAAAGCTGCGGTTGCGCCTGGGGCATACAGACCTCGGATGAGCGTCCTTGCAGGACTGCAGGTGTGGAGGAATGTACGATATGGGTGGTAGCCGACATTTTCGTTAAAGTTATGACAAATCTTCTCGTCTTGCCTATGCTGCACCTGACGGCTTTGACTATTATTCCCGGAAAACAGCATGGGAAAGACTCTAGCCCAACAAAATAAAATACTCAGTTACCTCTAATCATTAACCCATGTTTGTATAATTTAGTGAACTCTGTGTGTTGCTGCCAGCATACATGACACCTGACGTGGAAACGTTACTCGTGGATGGGGCTACAGAGCTGCTAGACAGTCGAAAACGGTGCATTCCTCTGTCTGAATGTGCTGCACTTTTGATAAATGTTTAGACAAAAGCTAAACTCTTATTGCACTTTTGGCAATGAGCATTCTCCACGTCGAGACGGGTAAAGTTTAACCACACCTCGGAGCGCGTTCTCTCCGCCACCTCCGCAGAGTGCTCCGCTGCATGTAGCAGCTGCGTGTGTGTAAACTGCCCCGCCCCCTCGCACGCAGACCGGGGAGAGAGATCTCGTCTGATCGAAAATACATCATAGACGCATTTGTTTGTCTTTTGCATATTAGAAATAAGTTGGCGCCATTCAATTCAGGTAACGCTGTGTTGAAGCTTGAAACTGCATTAGTTACTGAGCATTGTAATGGGTAGTACTTACCCGACTGCATTAGTAATGCAAGTAATACGTTACTGAAACTCCATACTGTAACGCGTTACACCCAACACTGCCTGGAACTCACCTTACCCCTCTTGCCAGCGCTACTCTGACGCCTATTTTAGAGTGAGGCGTAGGAGGAAGTAGCTTCAATGGGATGTAGCTTGGGCCCTGCCTGCCTGCAGGAGGGGTTGTGGTTTGAAGCCAGAATGGGTAAAGCTTCGCATGCGATGAGGACCCGTTCCGCGTGAAGCCGGAAGTGCCGCATTTGAGCGGCCCTGAAGCCAGTGATACCCTCTTGAGAGACTGAAGGCGTGCGTCAATTGTTTGGGTGAAGTAGCCCGTTTCCATTAAGCCGGAGGAACTTCCGTGGAGCCCGATTTCCTTGTCTTTTCCTCCCGCGTCCGGGTTTGTGGGGTGGCCGGCTGGAACCGCTAGCCGACTGGGGAACGCCGCCTGTAGCTTAATCCGCCAGACTGCGGAGCTGATGAATAATGCCTGGAGCTGGGACGAAGCTCTGCTGCTGGTTGCGCGTTGACACCTGGAAGACAGCTGATAGAACAGGGGAGAGCATATATAGAGGGATTAACAGGTGCGATCATTAGGCTTGTAAATGGCGGGGCGTGATAGGTTGGCTGAGGAGTGGCGCTCCCTGTCATTTAGATGCAGGGAGCAAGTATTGCCATGACGAGCAATACGGAGTGTTAGGTCTTCCTGTCTGAACTTGCGCTAAGCTTCATTAGTCCCACAGAGGGGACATTTGCAGCGTTACAGCAGGAAAGAGCCACAGACAGCTTAGTGTTGAATATCTTACATGCGTTAAAAAGTACTAAGTTATAATATAATAAACAATATGCTAAAAAAGTACTAAGTTATAATATAATAAACAATATGCTAAAAAAAAAGATAAAAAGTTACATAATTTTCAAAAAAACAGATAAAACACAAATCAAATCTACAAATCAAATCCTGTAGCAGTTCTTAGGATTTAGCAGCCCGGTATATATATATATATATTACAGTTATTAAAGATGGCATATGTATATAAAGTATATATTGCGCATAAAGCACATAGGCCTATTGCACATAGTTTGACGGTATTTAACAGCAGCAAGTTACACAATGTTATAATCGGGAGATAAGTTTCCATTCATTACGGCAAGCCTGGGCAACAACGATTAAAATATTTCATTTCAATTGTGTATTTCATTACAAAAAGCAGTTATACCATACTATGTTTAGGTACTAATGAATGATATCCTCAAAACAAACACACACACAAATAACAAAGGAAAATACATAATTTAATAAATCCACAATATGATAACATTTTACAGATTAATTTAATAAACTTTTACAAAATATAGGTTGATGTTATATCGGGGGGGTAAAATATATATTTAAACATTTCGTCAATTAGTCTGCATATTTAAGTAATGTTAGTTTATATAACAGATGAACAGATGTACAATATCCAGAAAGTAGATGCAAAATATATATATAATGTGTGCATTTCCAACATATCCTCTGAAAGAGTGTTAGTTGTTGAGTTGAGTAGTGAGCCATTCGTTTTTTTTCGTGGTGGGATGTCTGCTGAGAGGTCCTTGTATACCTCGCTGACTTTGAGGACATCTGGGTCTGGCAGCTTCCCCCGCACGGCCTTGTAACGTGTACTCCTTTGAACATGTTTATATGATAAATAAGACAATTTTAAACTCAACAATCACAAAGTTGTAGCAGGCTACATACAATTACTTAGGACAATATATATTACCTTACACCGTCAGCAACTGTAAACTGCTTTGGCATAGTGGAAATGAACACCATGCCACTCACTCTGCCTGGTTTCACACACTATTAATTACACAAAATAATTGCAATATACTAAATCAGCTCTTGGCACAAAGGAAATACTCATTACATCGTGGATTGGCTGTGAACACATACTGTTCTATTGTATTGCATAGAAAGATTTGTTACTGTTCTGCTTGTAGTGGAAATACTGTTTGTAGTCGTAGATAGAAAAACAAAGATGGAAAACATTTCACCATACATTGTTTAGGACTTTTATATGTATTGGGTGTTTATGGTTCATTTCATTTAATTTCAAACCTTTATTTATTCAGATTGGTCCCATTGAGATCATAGATCTCTTTTTCAAGGGAGACCTGCAGCATATAGATTCCACATGAAACATAAAACAATAAAGGACATTACACATTATATTTACAGGATACATAGTTATAGACATTTACAAGTGCCCATTGTATCAGCAAGCATTTCATTTACCCTAGCTTTAAAAACATGCAGAGGAATGAGATTGCTCAGTTTCAATTCTTGCTGAAGATTGTTCCAAGCGAGTGGAGCTGCGCACATAAAAGCTGTCTTACCGAAGACAGTCCTTGCTCTTGGCACATCTAACAAGACTACATCATGCGATCGCAGACAATAGCTGCCCGCAACTCTCTGTGTTATCAGAGAGCAGATATAATACGGGAGTTTACCCAACAAAGCTTTTGTTAGGATTTGTCTGTGTTTGTATTTTTCGTGTCCTTTTCTATCTTTGGGTTTCCTATTTTATTTTGTAAAGTGTTCACCCCCGTTTCCTGCCTGTTTGCTTTCTGTCGGTTTCCCTCTCTGATTACCCAATTGTGTTCACCTGGTACCTATGTGTTTTCTCCTCCCTCCTCACCTGTCTCGTGTTTATGTGATTAGTCCTGGGTGTATTTAAGTTCTGGGTTTTCTGTCTCTCTTTGTCGGGTTGTCTTGTGATTTGGCTTGTCCTTGGTGAGTGGTCTGTCTGTGTATATATAGCCTTGAAATAAAGGAATTATTTTGACTTTAATCTGCATTTGGGTCCTACTTGCTTCACACACCGTAACATTACAACCCGACCAGAAATATGGGCCCAGCAGATCCTTTTGAGCAGGAGTTATTGGACTTTACTTTTTCTTTGGCTACCTGCTCTGATCAATGGATAGGAGCGGTCAGGGTTCAGCAGCGAGATGCTGCTCTGGCAGAAGCAGTCCACCTTACACTGAGGAATCAAGGTTTGGTGAAATTCTTACCTGCCAGGCTTTTAGATTACCTCACAATTTGTTTTCCCGATCCTGACAGACCCAGGTCTCCCAACTCCTGCTTTGACACCACACGCATCGGTGTGGCCCGTCTGCCGTCAGCCCCTGCTTCTCACCCAGTGTTTGCTACTGTCCAGGAGCCATTCGCTGGTACTCGTCTGGCCTTTGGAGTTCCACGGAGCCTCCAAACGGCTCCTAAAGGAAGGGGTCGCAAGGCCAGGTTGGCAGCACGAGCCCAAAGGGCCAGGGTTCCAGAACCAGTTCAGCCCCCAGCAGCCATGGTTCCAGCCCCAGTCCTGGTCCCAGCTGCCATAGTCCCTACTCAATTCCTTTCTCAAGTCCCTCCTCTAGTCACTTCCCTAGTCCCTTCTCCAGTCCCCCATTTAGTCCCCTCTCTAGTCCCTCCTCTGGTCCCTTCCCGAGCTCCTCCTCTAGTCTCTCCTCTAGTCTCTCCTCTAGTCCCTTCCCAAGTCCCTTCCCAAGTCCCATCTCCAGTTCCCTCTCGAGTCCCCTCTCGAGTCCCCTCTCAAGTTCCAGCTCTAGTCCCGCCTCTAGTCAATTCCCTAGTCCCATCTCTAGTCCCTCCTCTAGTCACTTCTCGAGTCCCCTCTCCAGTCTACCCTCGAGTCCCTCCTCGAGTCCCCTCTCTAGTCCCCTCTCTAGTCCCCTCTCTAGTCCCCTCATCTAGTCCCCTCATCTAGTCCCTCCTCTAGTCTCTCCTCTAGTCCCCTCTCGAGTTCCCTCCTCTAGTCCCTCCTCTAGTCCCTCCTTTAGTTCCTCCTCGAGTCCCTCCTCGAGTTCCCCTCTCGAGTCTCCTCTCGAGTTTCGTTCTCTAGTTCCTCCTCTGGTCCCTCCTCTAGTCCCCTCTGTAGTCCCTTCCCTAGTCCCTCCTCAGGTCACTTTCCTAGTCCCTTCTCTAGTCCCATCTCAAGTCCCTACTGAAGTGCTGTTGGAGGTCCCGCAGACTACTCTTCTGCCGGGGGTCCTGCCAACCCCAGGTCCTGTGCTGTTGGAGGTCCCGCAGACTACTCTTCTGCCGGGGTCCTGCCAACCCCATGTCCTGTGCCGTTGGAGGTCCCGCAGACTGCTCTTCTGCCGGGGGTCCTGCCAACTCCATGTCCTGTCATGTTGGGGGTCCAGCCGACTGCTGTCCTGCCGGGGGTCCTGCCAACTCTTAGTCCTGTGCCGTTGGAGGCCCCGCCGACTACTCTCCTGCCGGGGTCCTGCCAACCATTTGTCCTGTCCCGTTGGGGGTCCCGCCGTCTACTCTCCTGTCGGGGGTCCTGCCAGCTCCTTGTCCTGTCTCGTTGGAGGTCCCGCCCACTACTCTCCTGCCGGGGGTCCTGCCAACCCTTTGTCCTGTCTCGTTGGAGGTCCCGCCCACTACTCTCCTGCCGGGGGTCCTGCCAACCCTATGTCCTGTGCCGTTGGGGGTCCCGTCGACTACTCTCCTGCCGGGGGTCCTGCCAACTCTGTGTCCTGTCCCGTTGGGGGTCCCGCAGACTACTCTTCTGCCGGGGGTCCTGCCAACCCCATGTCCTGTGCCGTTGGAGGTCCCGCAGACTGCTCTTCTGCCGGGGGTCCTGCCAACTCCATGTCCTGTCCCGTTGGGGGTCCTGCCGACTGCTCTCCTGCCGGGGGTCCTGCCGGCTCCTTGTCCTGTCTCGTTGGGGGTCCCGCCGACTGCTCTCCTGCCGGGGGTCCTGCCAACCCTTTGTCCTGTGCTGTTGGAGGCCCCGCCGACTGCGCTCCTGCCGGGGGTCCTGCCAATCCCGTGTCCTGGTCCACTTCGGTGGGGGATCCTGCCGAGGCCTGTCCCACCAGCTCCGACACCGGGTCCTGCCCGGCCTCCGGCACTGTCCCGTCAGCGCCTTCCTGCCCGGCCTGCGGAGCTGTCTGGTCTTCGCCCTCTAGCCCGGCCCCCTGAGTGCAGTGGTCTTCGCCCTCGGGCCCGGCCCCCTGACTTTTCATGCCGCTGCCTTCGCCCCACCTTGGACTCTGTCTTGCCCCCGGGCCGTCCGCCCGAATCCCCCTTTTTGGACTCTGCCTTACCCCCGGGCCGTCCGCCCGAGACCCCTTCCTGGTCCTCTGCCTTGCCCCCGGGCCGTCCGCCAGAGACCCCTTCCTGGTCCTCTGCCGTGCCCCTGAGCGGTCAGTTCAGTCCCGTCCTCCTGACCCCCTCCTCCCACCCTGGTGGCTTAGTGATGCGTCCCTCCTCCGGACCCCCTCCACCCACCCTGCTTGAGTTTTTGGATTTTTGTTTTTTGTTTTGGGACGTCTGGGATCCGTCCCTTGAGGTGGGGGTACTGTTAGGATTTGTCTCTGTTTGTATTTTTCGTGTCCTTTTCTATCTTTGGGTTTCCTATTTTATTTTGTAAAGTGTTCACCCCCGTTTCCTGCCTGTTTGCTTTCTGTCGGTTTCCCTCTCTGATTACCCAATTGTGTTCACCTGGTACCTATGTGTTTTCTCCTCCCTCCTCACCTGTCTCGTGTTTATGTGATTAGTCCTGGGTGTATTTAAGTTCTGGGTTTTCTGTCTCTCTTTGTCGGGTTGTCTTGTGATTTGGCTTGTCCTCGGTGAGTGTTCTGTCTGTGTGTGTGTATATATAGCCTTGAAATAAAGGAATTATTTTGACTTTAATCTGCATTTGGGTCCTACTTGCTTCACACACCGTAACAGCTTTATAGATAAAAGTGTACCAGTTAATGTGGGCAATTAATAAGCAGAGCTGTTGCTGGTAAATGTGTGTGCCATCATAATAGCAATGTGTATACAGCGTTTCGTGAATATCTGGAAAAATATGCGAGTAGTTTGGAGTCATTTGAGACATGTAAATCGTCAAAAATGGTACATTCTCTGTTAGCCTACGTTCGCCCCGATTGAGCTAGCAACTATTTTATTCGCAATTTAACATCATATTGGATATGGGCTTAACTTGTCCTGGACTGGAATTTTTACGATCTTTTCCCGAGGAGGTGTTTGCGAAAAAGCGCTTAAAATGTATGAATAACACAGATTTTTCAAAATGGCCGACTTTCTGGGGGGCGGGGCTAATGGAAGCTATTTTGACATATGTCCGCAATTCCATCAGTAATGTCTGTGGCAAGATTGGGGTAGTTTGGAGAAACTATATGTGACTATCGCACAATAGCGGGCGCTACTGAGCTGGTGTACAAAAATGTACATTCTTTTTGTACAGTCTGGAAAAAGACGTGGGTTGTGACGTGTGTTCCAAGTTTTGCGTCCGAAAGTCATTTTAACGATTTTGTGGCATTTCAATCGTCAAAATTGGTACATGTTCCGTTAGCTTACGAGCTCCCCGTTTGAGCAGTCGACTATTCATTCGCAATTTAGCATCACATTGGATATGGGCTGATCTTGTCGTGGTTTGAAATGTTTCCGATCATTTTCCTAGGAGAAGTATGCGAAAATGCGCTTACAATGGACATATTTCAAAATGGCCGACTTCATGGGGGGCGGAGATAATGGAAGCCATTTTGAAATATGTCCGCATTTCCATGAGGAATCTCTGTGCCAAGTTTCGGGTAGTTCGAAGAAACTATATTTGACTACCGCACAATAGGGGGCGCTACTGAGCCATATTTGCTAAAACGTCCGATTTTTTTTCTACAGTCTGGAAAAGGTTGTGGGCTGTGACATGCGTTCCGAATTTAAAGGCCGTAACTAATTTGTTCCTCTACTTATGGCTCGGTACATTTTTTAACCCTTCGATTTCGAGAAAAAACTGAATAGGACATGCCCACATTTTTCATTGGTTGCGACCCTTTAAATCTCAGTTTATACTCACCCTGCCAGTATGTCTATGACAATATATATTTTTTTAGTCCATCGGTTCTCGAGATATAAATTAGTTGTGTTTTTGGTATACGTTTTGATTGATGTCGGCAACATTTTTCCACACCTCGTGCTCATTTTGTACGGTAATGTGTCTGCCCCTCCATTGATGCTGTGCACTAAGTTTGGTTTGGAAAATCAAGAAATTGGAACTTAAAGGGGACCTATCATGCAAAATGCACCTTTATACGTCTTTTATACATGTATATGTGTCTCCGGTGTTCCAGGGAACTCACCAAGTGTCAGAAAACACAACCCTCTCTATTTTCCTCCTTAGCCAAATCTCTAAAAAAGGGGCTGCAACGGATCTGAAAAAAAAAGGATCCAAATGTCAACACTTTTCTACGTCACAAAGAGGTGCTCCGCTTATTGGTCAACTCTCCACCTATCAGGGGAATGAGCCACGGCCACGTGGATTGCCAAACCTCTCATTCGCATTTCGGCTATATAATCAACCCCAGTCACATCTGTGTTTTTGCCTGCTCTTGCCAGGATGTCTAAGCCAGTTAAACGTTGTGCTGTTGTTGGCTGCAAGACTCGGGACAGGGGACTGCATGCAATTCCATCAGTGGAAAAAGAAAATAATCTGTGGCTAGACTTCATTTTCAAGGGACATGTGCCAGAAGACCCCGGCAGATTTCTGTTGGTGTGTTCCAAACATTTTACCACGGACATGTTATGAACTTGTCTCAAGTCCAACACGGATATGCCTCCAAACTAATGCTAAACCCGGGATCAATACCAACCATCCGGGACCAGGCCAGTGAGGACACATCCAATTTTGAAGCTGTAAGTTTTTATTTAGCTGTGTTTTTCCTGATAAAGCTATCTCTAGCTTGTATATGTAGCATGTAGCTTCGCCGTATCAATGTCACCTCAAACCCAAATAGTAATCGGTTAGGTGTTTATATGTTTTTGTAACATTTTATTTCATTTTGTACGCTCCGCAGTCTTTGCTTTGTCTTTTATTTTAATTATCAGGCATTTGCTAACATGTTCAGACATACTGCCGTAAAGGCGATCTGTGTGAAGGCTGTAAAGCCACGCCCTAGCCGATAACACAAGTATTTATTCTCCTATTTATTAGTATTTTGTATCCTCTAAAATCATATTGAGTAAGTTATAATAACAAACGTAATCTTCTGTAGGTAAGTGCCGTTTTCTCCAGCGTTATATGTAAAAGCTTTTGTGATTGTAGTCTGTAAGAACGATCAGATATCATCGATCTGTAAGCTACGCTACGCTAATGAGACATGCCGTTTTTTGCAGCATTATACGTAAAAGCTTTTGTGTGTTTACTTGTTTGCGCACATGAATATAAATGGGGGTGTGTTAGGATACAACACTGTGTATGTATGCGAGGGGGGACACACACCACGAGTAAAACGGAGCCCCCGTTGGTCTGTTGTTGTTGACGAGGCCTTACCTCTAGCAACAGGCTAATTAGTGGCTAGCACTCATTACAGTCAGTCTACTGAGCTCAGCCCCTCTCCAACACATCATCTGTATTGAGTCAGAAACACAGCATGCACGTTACGGTTCAAAACTAACTCAGATTGAAAAAGGCTAAGCAAAGAGCTTTGCTAAATAGAGAGTTTTAGCCCCCATCTTTTGGGATTTCAGACTATATTTATCCAAATAGTATTTTCTCATCCTGAATACTAAATTGAGATGATTTTGTTCTAACTACGTTTTCTTCTTTACAGGCCAGCACCTCACATACTTACTAATTAGTGACAATTTGTAGATCCTTTGCTATTATTTACATTTTTTTTTCTCATGGCGGAAATGAAAGACTGTACCTGGCAGCCCTGCACTACAATGAAAACGCTGAGCGTGCACAAGCCACTACATCCACTGGAAACCCTCTGTATAAACTGCAGTTCCCAAAGGCCAGGAAGGGAGAATGCAGAGCAAAACCAGTAAAGATTGACCCCACATTCCGTAAGTGTTTAAAATATTTATTATACAACTATTTACAAATATAAAATAAACAAATTAGAAAGAACTTTCAGTTTTGTACATGCATATACTAATCTAAACCACTTTTTTTGTTGTGCTTTTTTTAACATTGCACAGGCTACGTGGCCAACTTGATGGACCTCATCTTCGACCAAGTCTTTGTGGACCCTGCACCATTATGAGCGACCTGACAGGGAGGAGGTCATCGCCGGGTATGCTACACGGTTCAATTTGGCTGCTGTCTGAACCCAACATAGACATTTCGCGGATCAGGAAACTCCCTGCGTATCCTGAGGACAACGCAGGCCGGAATCACCACTCTGATCCTGCGTCCAAGGAAGCCCCAGCACCAGCTCACAAAGCTTCTGTAGGCTAGATATCTGTGACGCCTGAAATCATAAAAAAAAATATTTAGTGTCATTTATACAAAATACAAGTACATTTAGTTTTTTTTTTTTTTTATGGGTTCAAAGAACCGTTGATTTTGACAATAAAGTTCCGAGTTGATATCAAATGTGTCGTGAATATTCATGTTTGGATGGGTAAAGAATATTCTGATTTCAAAAGCATAAGGTTGTGTGTGGACTTTTGTTGTCGTACAGATGGGTGTGTTATGCCATTGCTGTGTAGTATATAATATAATAGTACATGTACAATGAAAGATTGCATAAAGCCATATACACCAGTATTTATTTCCATGAACAATATTAGCATTCGTTTTACAATTTCAGTCAAAACAAACAAACCACTCACTGCTCTATTTGCCTCAACTGTAGTCCACCATGTTCAGCTCTGTAAATATTCAATGCATTCTGCAGGGAGAACACATTTAGGCACACAGGCTCCAATCCAGGATGGTCCACCATACAGGTTACAGAGTCCTCAAGTTCCTGCATCCGTCTTGACACCTAGTGTGATAAACATATATTGAATGACATGTGAAAAATGTATTCTCTAAGCAGACAACTTAGTGAAGCTATCAAAAATGTTACCTGTGGTATCTCCATGCAGCACACATTCTCCGTTCAGAAGGCATCATGGCGCAATTTGCACATGTACACCTGTAGAAAGAAGTCAATAACTGAGCTTTTAAAAACACATGAAAATGCACACATTGCTGACAACTGAGTTGTTGTTGGAGTTATACTTTTTATCACCCTAAGTTATTGAACTTTCCAACGGTTGTTGCACGATGTTGGAAGAAAAGGACTGTAAACTATTAATAAACGCAATGAGGCCATTGTATATATGCTGAAAATATGAATGTCTCCCTTTATAAATATATATATGTATCGATGTTTTTGCGTTACAAGCTCTAAGTTATAAACTGTACACATTGCATTCTTGCTAATTAGCCAAAATATGAACGGAATAAGTAGCAAACAGAGTAAAATAAATAGGGACAACAGCTTGTCAACTAACCATTCAGAAACGTCCTGCTGCAACCGAGATTTTTGCACCTCCACCAAAACCTCCGCTGCTTCAGAGTCAGTCTCTGGATCAAATTGATAATATGCTTGAACACATGCATTGCTCTGAGATGACATGTTTATTCCACACTCGTAATCACAGCAAGCATGGTAACGTGACTCTCGCCGGCTCTGCAGGGGGGCGTGGTCAGCTGCTGCTCAGAATTTTCAAAGACAGGCTTGGAATAGAGCGAAAATGAGCAAAACGAGGCATGGCTAAAAAATGATCTGTTTGGTATTTTGTAAAATAAAATGTATAAATATACCTTATATAGATATGGTCATACACTATATCATTTAAATATAGCATGATAGGTCTCCTTTAAGTTAATATTTCAATGTTTTTCACATTATGCTAATTACAAAAAAATCAAAGTAGGCGGAGCTTCGGGATATGAGAGGATAATATGTAGAGCTGCTCCACCCGGATAAGTGTGCAAAATGTCAGGTCCGTCAGACTTACGCTGCGACTTTGTAAATGTTTCGAAACACTGAATTTACACAGGTGGCGCTAGAGAGCAAGTTGAAAAATGTTCTCCCATCGAATCCAGAATGTTAACATTTTCACCGGTCCTGGCGGCGTTGCCAAATGTCGCTACATGAATAGTGTCGTAACCCCCTCAAAAACAGGTCGAAAGTGCAGAACCGGTAAAAGAAGAATAATAATACTGACGATTTCAATAGGTCTTTGCACTACGTGCTCAGGCCCTAATAAACACCAAATCCCAGCATGCATTGCGGCTAAAACATCCAATAGAGAGGCGAAGTCCCTCCCTTTCCGGGAGCCTCCATGGGACCCCGGAAGCGGAAAATTATACATTGAAGTCAATGGAGAGAGAAAAGTTACCTTTTGATCCCGTTTGAATTGTGCCACCAATGACACATAGATGTTTGTCAAGTTAAATGCATATTTTGCAAGTCAAAAAAATAAAAATGTGTCGTAAAACTGTGAAGTTACACATTTTTTTGTGTGAAACCGCTCAGTGAACTACAGGTCTTTGGTCTCGCACAATACGCGTCACCATCACAAAGACGGCCGTCACGTTAGCAAATTTCACCTCATTCTTTCAGAATGAGAATAAAAGTATAAAACGAGGTGAACATCACTACAAGTCTGGGCACGTTGAGAGCTGTACATACACGAAAGGGGAGTTAGTCGGTTCTGTAAGGGCCATCATGCGGGACCGGCTTTACAAGGTTTCGGTGAATAATATGAGTGCAATGTGTAACGTCAATGTCAGCTAGCTAACATTAGCTAACAAGGTACACTAACGTGTTTTGTTTTAGTAACTAGTTTTCTCCTTAAGAACTTCGTGGTCTCTGTGTATGCTGTGGATAACATTAGTGTTCACAAGAACAAGGTACACTCCCGTGTTTTGTTTTAGTTGCTCTTCAGATTGAAGCGGCCAGTTTTATATCGACTATACAGTATAGTCTATACTGTATGTGTGATCTCCTTTTACATCTCGTTGTGTCATTTGAGTTTATTTGCTGTGTGTAGATTCAAGGATTTTGGTGACATGAACATGACCATCGCGGAGGCAGTCCAGTTACCATCCTGCTGTCTCCGTGAGGAGGGTGGGTCATATATCACCCATACTGGCATCAGGTCCAAGGGCAGCTGCACATCACAGACCGGAGTCTCTGCTACTTTGTTGTGTGGACCAGAAGGAGGCGATCATCATCCTCATCCCCAAAGACCCTGCATGGCATGGAAATCCCCTCCTCCTGGAAAAATTCTACACCCAGCATATGCTCCCTGTGTTGGCCAGTAGAGAGGAGGACATTTAAATAAACATACTCTTAACACCCTCGGACTCTGCGTTGTGTTTCATATGTGTGATGGGGTGTTATGCAGAGGGAGGGAAACAGGACACAGCAGACTGGGATTGTGGTGGAGATGCTGAGCAGTTATTTAATTGTTGCATGTAATTATTATTATACTGCTGCGTGCTTCTTAGTTATTCCATCTTTTGCTGTAACATGGATCTGTATGTAACTCTATATTTACTTGTTATCTACCACACTTCCTTCTACATCATACACCATCATTATACATGATGGTGTATATAGGATATATATATTTGTATACATATCTGTAAATTGTATACTTTTATTTAAACGTCTTTTTGATCTCTCTGTCTATAAACACAAACTGAGTAAGATTGACAATAAAGTTGACTTTGAAAAATATATATATTATTTATGAAAATAGTTGACTGTTGTCAAATGAATCCAAATGAAACGTTGGACTGAATTACAACTACGCCTTTAAATCTCGACGGACTGTTTTTCAGTGGGATGGGAAGTTCCTATCTTTAAACATGTATTAGTTTTTTCTCAGAACAGATTTGATTTTCTGAAGTTAATTTAACTTTGCCGACCATGTAAGGTCATTATTAAAAGGTACAATCAATTTGTTTAGGGTTGAATAAAATAATGATAAACATTTCATTTAGATAATTTACTGACAGAATAAGAAACTCAATGATGCTCTACTCACCTGTTCCCTTTTTATAAAGTGAAACAGTTGAAACAATAGATTTTAGTAAACTTAAAAACAACCTTCTCCAAAAGCTATCAAGGAAGATACCGAATGCTTGTTTTAGAACTTTATTACATATTTTTATATAAATAGTTTGAATGATCCATAATTAACAGAAGCTTGTGTTTACACTGACCTGTTACTCATATATTAATGTCTTTGTAACTTCAGTAAACCACTACCTCACTAATTTCTTTCATTCATCACGGTTCAGTAAACTAAGTGATACATGAACCAGTTTAATAATTATAATAACGTAGGATTGCAACTCTTTGAAACTGTAGGTGGCTCTTAAAAGAGCTGTTGTGTTTGGGTGTGCTGGTCTCAGGTCAGTCTAAGCCCTCTCTCCGCGGATGCGGCGGGCCAGCTGGATGTCCTTGGGCATGATGTTGACCCTCTTTGCTTGGTTCATCTTACTGAGGGGCAGCTACATGGATGTCAGTGCATTCCACAATGATTGTGCAGTTGAAGGCAGAATGGATGAAGGCAGAATGAATTTATTATTGACTCCGAATGAAGCACAACTTCATGTCATACAATACCTTGACTTTATTTGTAATTGTGTAAAGACATATGAGCATTGATTAGCAAGCAGGACCTGCAGGAACAGAGCATGATGATGGATGGAGCTGGGAAGAGAGAAGAATAAAGAAAACAGATCAACTTTATTATCGGATATTAAAAATTCTATTTCAAAACAAGTTGCCGCTCCTACAGTTTTCTAGTATGTAAAGATGATTTCACATGACCTATGCAAAATATCACACTGAATACATGTGTGTCTCTGGGGGGTGCATTGTGCCTTTGATGTATATAAATAATATACCATAACCAAATACTATTACGTACAGTGGAAATCAGGTTGCCAGAGCAGGTCAATCCAGTGTGCATGTTCCTCAGGGTCTCAGCAGTTACAGGTGAGGTAAAGAAAATAAAAGAGAAAAAGCTCAGTAACAACACCTTAAAGTAACAACACTTTGAATAATTATCTCTTTTAATAATTTTCTATCAGTAATCACTCAACTACTGTCTTTACAACAAACAGATTGACTCACCCTCACTATCATCACAATGAAACACGTCCAGAAGAATGTCATGCAAAGTTGCCTGCCTGCCTGCCTTCCTTCGACTCTCCCTGAACTGCCTGATATTTTAATGTTCAATGTTAACCATTTGAGCAGATAGCATTAAGTAGAAAAGATCGCCGATGTTAATGTGCCGTTAGCCTACCTCCCGCCCCCTTAGCACCTGGTGGAGGGGGTGAAAGACTACTCTTCAAATGTTTCACAAAATACTTACCATCATGACTACTCTTACTGTTTAACATTTGGGTTTACTTCATGTTAAGGCTAATACAAATGACAAGGCTAAGTAATGTAATGCTAACTAACGTGCTCGCTAC
The DNA here is from genome assembly GCF_902827115.2 of Pseudochaenichthys georgianus. Classification (NCBI taxonomy): domain Eukaryota; kingdom Metazoa; phylum Chordata; class Actinopteri; order Perciformes; family Channichthyidae; genus Pseudochaenichthys; species Pseudochaenichthys georgianus. Next base: position 29,970,442 of record NC_047506.1, on the reverse strand, counting down.
TAGCTATGTAGCTAACTTGACTATGTTCTATGTGTAGCAGGATGAGCAGTAAATAGTGTTGTAAGGCATATTCTTTTTAGCCTATCACCGCCAGGGGGCAGCCTATAAAGGGGCAGAGGCTTCTAGCTGGCGGCCTCTTGTTTGCTGGTGCCCAGACCTACCCACTTCCGTTTTTGCCGTGTTTTGCTTCCGCCACCGGCGTAGGTATGTTGTAGGGCAGGGGTGTCGAACTCAATTTCATCGCGGGCCACATCAGCATTATGGTTGCACTCAAAGGGCCGGTTGTAACTTTGAAGACTATATAAAAATACATATATAAATATATCATATATATAAAATAATGTACATCATTGCCTCTGCATTGGATTATCATCGGATAGGGTAATAACTTCATAATTAACTACGTCTGAAAGCAGAAGTCTTTTCGGTGCGTATGTCCCAAAATGATTTAAAAAGAAAAGCCAAATTCTGGAGAAAAAATAAATAGAAGTGACATTTTGAAATAAAAATCTAATTCTGAGAAAAAGGAATTCTATGAAAAAATGCATATTTTGAAGAAAAAAAGGCAAATTCGGAGAAAAAAGTCATATTTGAGATGCATTGTGGGACATGTAGTTTAAGGGCAACGTGCTTCTGCAGCATGTAACCGTATAATAAACATATTCTATTCTTTGCAAGCTCTTGTGGGGCCACATAAAATGAAGTCGCGGGCCGAATGTGGCCCCCGGGCCTTGAGTTTGACACCCCTGTTGTAGGGGAATAGCTGGCTTCAGGTAAAGTTTCACAATTCTCTATCATACTTACGTGTAGTCACGTTTTGTTTTGTATAGCGGAGGGTCTTCCTGGCAATGCCCGTCAAGTAGCTGTAACATAGAGAGCATGAAACTCTCTCCTCTCTGCCTGATCGTTATGTACAGCGATTTGTTCAGTCCATTCACCACACCTTTCCTGAACATTAATATTATACTTGTGTATTTATTGTTAATCTAGGGCCAAGCTAAGGCTTTAAAGAACCGCTGCTGTTTTGCTGCACCGAAAAGAGACGGGTTTCTGACGCAGGGTCATCACCCATACTGCTGATCCTGTGTGGTGCTAAGTGCTAGTAGATTGTCTGGTCCGGTTTGGCATTGCCTACGGCAGTATCATCACCTGCCCTACTGATCCTGTGCTACTGGACACTACTTAGATTGTTCGCTTTTGGCTACTGTGTTTGGGCCGGTTTAGCGTGGCCTACTCTGCACTATAGTTCCGCTCCCCTTAGTGGGATTTTAGTGACTGGACTGCTGGGCTAACTCCTTCTGTTTAGTTATTCTTTCCTTCACCAATTCAAACTATTTTGTTTACTTTTGTTCCTTTTCATTAATAGTTGATTTGTTTATTCCTATTTTTCTTTGTTTTCTTTTGGTTTATTCTATACTTAATTAGTGTCGATATATCTTTGCTCAATTCATTGTTTGTTTATATGATTTTGGTTTAGGTTTTCTTTCTTTGCTTTTTTGCATAGTTTTGTTTATGCCGCATGATTGCCCGTATGGCTGCGGCTAATTTTGGTTTATTTCATTTTGAGTCATTCTGTGTTTTTGTCCCCTACTTATTGTGTTTTCCCTTGTTCTCCTCTTTTAGTTACTGAGAGCTGAAGGTGGTGGTATTGGTGTCCGAGGTGGTGGCTTCCCCCTTTCCATGTGCTGTGCTTCCCCCGAGTTTTTGGATCTTTTCTCCGTGTGATTGTGTGAGTGTGGAACACGTGTGACCGGGGTGACTTAAGTTTGTTTATTGTGGGATCCCTCTACTCATTCGTTGACCCTCTCCCCCACTGGTAAGCCTCAGCCCCCCTTGATCGTTCTCTCCCTTTTGGATATAGCCCTGTGTGACGGTTTTTATAAATTGTATTTTTTACTATTGTATAAATAAACTGTTCTATTTTGATAATTGAACCACGTCTCTTGTTCTATGAGTAACCGAACCTGTGTGTCCTAGTGACTTAAAACTTGTCACATTTCCCTGGGTGAAATTCCCAGGGTGGCGTTGTCGGACTTAGCGGTTTAAATCAAACTGTTAAATTAATATAATTATTCTGCGGCCACTGCTACATATGCAAAACATGTATATTACCTGATATGTTTGGTCCAACGACTCCTGGTCCTTTCATCAGACGGGAAGCGATAGAACGAGCAAGTGGTATGATCACTTTTGTGATTCCAACCTGGTACAAAGCACACAGGCATCTTGTAAAAGTGAATTTATTGGAGCAATCTCTTATATTTATTAGAGGGAATAAATCAGTTATGAGATCTTCTTCTTCTTCTTTGCTTTAATTGCGAGTCGCAACCAGTCTTGGAGCATTATCGCCTATGACATCATTTACGTGACCCAGAATGGGATTTGGGATTTGTAGTCTTTCTCGTTGCGTATTTTTCATAGTCTTATATCTCAACAGTTTTACGACAAACTGTGACTTTTTTTACATGGAAATGATTGTTTAAGATTGACAAACATCATATGTGTCATTCGTGGCACAATTCAAACGGGATCAAAAGATACGTTTTCTCTCTCCATTGAATTCAATGTATAATTTTTCACTTCCGGGGTCCCATGGAACGGAAGTAGATGGGTGTGACTTCGCGTCTCTATAAGCGAGCTTAAAACCATGGCTGAGGATCTTGGGTAATCGCTCGAAATGCCTACGTCTGTTTCCGGTTATATTTATTTTGAAATTCAGTTCCTGACGGACGCCAAAAAAGCCCGAGATTATGGAATTAAACCAATAAATAAAAGCAAGGATACCACCTGGTATTTCCCTATCCAAATATAATGACCATCAGAGTGAGCATTCTTAACTTATAGGCTATTATGCCACTTCTCCCCCATTCAGAGTTTGACTGTATCAGAGAAGAGGTAGGCCTATGTCTAAAGAAATCTCATTTGCAATAGAACTGTACCAGATATTTCCATACAACTACTGGTTAGTGTTGTTCAATAGCACCCTAGACAATTCAGTAATGGTATATTTTTTAGGGATTTCTGTTTTTCTGATAAATGAGAGAAAAGTGATGGAGTCCTTTGTTCCTATCACCAAAAAGTATAATTTCCGTCTAAACTAAAGCTAAGTTTACAGGACCATAATTCAGTATTTATGTAGTTAAATACTTGTCTGACTATTTGGTGATGTAGGACAGCCACCTGGTTCATAGCTCAGCAAATCTGATGAGGAAAAGAGTGGTCATTCTCAAGTTATGGGCTTTCTTTGTTATGATTCTGTTTAGTTGGTATTTTTGTTGTGTGCTTTTGTGTGCTATTTCCTGTCTCACCCCTCTCTTCTCTGTGTTCCTCTGCAGGGCTGGCATGTGACAGGGAGTTGGCTGGCTCCTCCCAGTAGCAGACGAGGCACACCTGTTTCCACTCACCTCTTCACCTGTAGATATAAAAGCCCGGTCCTCATGCCACTTCCCTGCCAGATAATTCCTCTGTGTTTCGACCCTCCGGTGTGTCTCGCTGCTCTCCTCGTTGTTTGGATTATTGTTTGGATTTTTGCCAGCCAACTTCCTGACTCCACTGCCGTATGTTTTGTTTTCTGCTTGAATAAAGCTTTTTGTTTATTGACCATCTCTCTCCAGTCTTTTGCTTTGGGGTCCACAATTCTATAGGCCGTAACATTCTTGTCACCTTTCCGATATTCGGCGTGGTCTAATTTGACTCGTTTTCTAAAGAACAACCAAAAATCATTGTTGTGTTTTGTTTTACCTTGGGTAGGGGTATCTCAAAATCTCATGGCCCTTCCTAGACTATTAGTAATTGAGTACAGTCCAAGGGAGTATACAAATCCCTGAATAAAACATGTATATAAGAACAATGATTTGTTCCTTCTCACAGTGTCATTACACTATCTAGGAGACTTCACTGCAATAATAAATCAAAATACAGAATCCAATCTGCAACTCGGACCCCTCACAGCAATGCAGTCACTGAGTCAAATGATCAAATTATGGGGAACTAGGGGAAATGAAAGATGCAGCAGATATTGAGTCTGTGGAGCCGTTGTTTGTTCCAGGCCTGAGTGTGATCCCGGGAGGACAGAGGATGTGAACCCTGAGGAACTGAGTGTCACATGCAGAGTTTTTTCCTTTTTCACTGGGGACCCACACCAGGAGATTTCCCACGCTTGGAGTGTAATGCGCTGTCGCATTCCTTCCTCCCGGCTGTCTCTGTTCTCGCCCACCTATCATCTCAATATGTTTAGCATGAATCCTCTCCTCCTCTCTGTTTGCTCTCCAACTGAACCGCCTCTCACAGCCAGCTTCTTAATTTCTACTCTGTTATGATAATATTAAAATGAAGCAGTTTTTATACTGCAGGCATGAACAAGGGGTTGAGAGGGACATATGACAGGAAGAGAAAGCCCCCCCACTCTTTGGAGATCATGACCACAATTGCGTCTGGAGTTGGAGAGATGCACCACACATGTCCACTCCTGGGGGAGACACTGAGGAATGTTAACATTGGGTCATCTCCTCCAGATCTGCTAACGGACACTAAAGGGGTTCAGAAAACTGTCTGTCCTAGGAACTTATTTAAAACTCAGGGTCACAGGATTTCATACCACTATATGTGATGAAGACGATGTTCTCTTATGATGAACATACAGTATGTGCTCTGCAGTGCGTTGGTTGTGTTAACATCCCGGCTGTAACTGACATATTCATTTAACTTTTTGTCCATGAATATACTTTGATCGAAATACAAAACACATGTTTTTTTTACACAGTACAACAAAAACTAAACATGCTTTATATTTGCCCTTAGGTCAAACGGTTATTAAAGATATACATTAATAATGTAACAAGGTACTAAGAAAATAAATACAAATAACAATACAGTGATTTAAAAAGAGGGCTAGAACATGCCCCCATAATATCAACATAATACTTAAATGTTCTTAATTTAGGAGAGAAATTGATTAGTTTTTGCTGAACCTTTTGTTTTATTCTTTTAAGTGTCTTTACGTCTTCAATAAGGTCAGTTCAATCTTTGTAAAGATGTTTATTCATGTCACAAGTTTGAGAAACAAAAGAGAAAATATATTATAAAGGCCATTACCAGGTTTATTTACAGCGTTTCACTGCCCCCCGGTGCAGTGAAATAAACTCAGGCTGTCAGTTCTTCTCTATCACCCTGGAAAATATAGATATTATTATATATTATATGTAATTCTTTCTTGCAGATTTTTTGGAAAAACTATTCCAAATAATAAGGTTTGCAAACCTTGCTCAATATTAAAATAAATAAATAATAATTATTTGAATTTGATTGCAATTCATACAAAAGGCATGCATTATCCTTTGTATGGCCATCCTTTTTTAATTATGTAATAATTAGAAAGCTTTGTCTTCTGTATCTGTTGGTTACCTAATAACGTGATACACTATTGGTTATTTGCCCATTTAGTGTGTGTAATCATTTCTTTATCCGTTTGCAAATATAATATATACACGTATTTTTTTAAACTAATATTTACTTTAGACTCTTTATCACAGGATATGGACTTGGTGTGGGTATGAGTTTTAAGGAACAGGGATTTGCTCAACTTTTTTATGTTAATGTATTTTATCTTGACCCCATATTTCAGAACCACTGACAAGAGTTAATGGTTCTACTGTGTACTGAATTAATTTACAAATGTCCAGGTAAAACTTAGTGATTACAACTCAAACCACTAGATGTAAGTGTCGATTCATGATTATACCAAACAGTACTGGTGTAGGAAGTACAGCTGTGACCACCAACAATACAGAGAGAGTAATTAGGGAAACATATCTATCAGTTGTGCCAGGCAGCCTTATGTTATGAAACATGATTTTTTTTAAAGACATGAGGCCTTTTCCTTCTCTAAAGTTGGAAATAAACGAGAATTGAATCTGTTATTCAGTTATGTATCCTGGGACAAAATGTGTCCTACCCTGTGAAGTAAAGGTAGTCTAAATGCTGGCTTGGAGCATATTTTGATAGCGCTCCATCATAAATGTAGGTAAACATTTTACAATTGTATAACTGTCCTCTGCTCCCATTTTTGGTTAAAGGCATGTATTTTATCAACTGTTATATAACATCTGCCATGATATAACCGGTTTACCTCTGAAATGTATTTAATGTAGAATTTAATCAGTGATTGCAGTGTCCTCGATGTCGGTAATTATGTAGTTAATACATGCAAAGCAGAAGGTCTGGTGACGAAGTATAAAGACAAAGTGAGTCCACATGGGGTGGGATGCATGATAGAATGTTTGGATTAAACAAATACAGGATATTCAACTAGGAGATAGGGGGTTTGTTTCCTACTTTAATCCCAAACTAGTCAATTTACAAACTAAATCTACAATCCTGTCTTTTCCTTAAGCAAGGAGTGTATTGGAGTATATTAACATGTTGTGTTTATATACAGTAAATGGGTCAGCAATCTAAAGGGTTTTAACCTTTAAAAACAACCACCCAATCAGTGGTGAAAATACTACGCGTGGTCAGTGCAGGGGTACAACCATTACCTCACATTCTGTAAATAAAGGCCCAATTTAGGCAGCTACTTGCAGGCAGCATTTATATACATAAACACAATCTGTTGACATCTAGATTTTGTTGGCCAAAAACTAGACATGAAATATTAAATGTTGCCTTAATAATGTTGCAGAAATACTCAAATGTGAGGCAACACCAGAAATCATTCATTTTTTTTTTTTTATTTGATTTGATATACTTTATTAATCCCCGTGGGGAAATTGTTTCTCTGCATTTGACCCATCCTAGTGTTAGGAGCAGTGGGCTGCCATTTTGAACAGCGCCCGGTGCCTTGCTCAAGGACACCTCGGTAGCACTTGGTCTTGCCGGGACTTGAACTGGTGACCTTCCAGTTGCCAAGCCAAGTCCCTATCGACTTCGCCACCACCGCCCCAATCTATCTATCATATCTATCTGCTTGATGGATCCAACCTCAATATTCACTTTATGCGCTTGTGAAGTCTTCACTAACTTTCAGAAGAAACACAATATTATTTAATTGCTAAATGTTTTGCTTTATGTAACATGCACCCACAGTTGAATGCTATTTTGAGTAGGAATGCAGCTACAAATATTTCTCATTTTGAATGTATCCTTTGATAAGTTTCTAGATGTATTTACTAACTCTTTTGGACCCATCTGAAAAAAGTTTACTGGGTCCATCCAAGTTAATCAAATGCAAAGGTGATGTCTAAAATAATGTTGTTTTGTTAATTTGATACCCAAATATTATTTGATTATATTATATAATAAGTGGAAAAGTAGGATATCTCCATAATAAAGAGGCTGAAAACAGCATATTCTGCCATTTTTTAATGAAAAATGACTTGACGATTAAGGTATTATAAAAACAGTTGGCCATTCATTTTTGTAAGTTGGCTCAACAATTAGATACATAATCATTGCAAGCTTAGAGTATGTCTTCCTAGTATTCACCTACTACTAAAAACTGATACCACATTATTCACAATGCGTCAACATTTACAAGTACAAGTAGTACAACCTGTATTACAGATGGCCGTTGTTATGCTTAGATCTGGATACAAATGTCAAAGGGTCACTATGGAGTTGGTGTCAGCATTATGAGATGTTTATATTCATCAGGCCTTTGGACCAGCTGTTGTCCACCTCAAACTGGAGCCACTCTACACGGATGACATCTGAATATGCAGAGCAGACATCCAGCCACATGTTGTACTACCTGCTGGCAAAATGTACTTTATCAAAGCAATCATACATGTACATTTTAATGAGAACAAATTAGATAATAGCATAACTTCTGTAATTAATGCATTATGACCAGAGGGCTTCACATCATCCTTTATGTGTTTCCTGCATGCTTGGTTAGCCCACAGTGTAAGTCGTTCTCCAGACAGATAGTGGTTTGGCTGTCATTTATTACCTGAAGTCGTCGAGCGTGTGCAAACAGTTGCTAAAGTGATAATAACATGTATTGCTCTATCTATTACGTTAATCCCGTCGCATAATCTCTTTGTGCTTCCTGTTTGCTAGAGGACTCTTTCTCATTCGTATGATATGGGACAAAAGCTCAGAGCAGGCGGCTGCTGTCATTGTCTGTGTTCTTTATGAGTGGTTCCCTTGGTGATTAACAGTTGTGCACAACATTAGCTGCAAAATGCTAGAGTGCAAATATACCATTGTCCTTTTTATATCAGGTAATTTGAATGATTAAACATGCAGACTTTTTTTTTAGGTGTGTAAATACAGTACTCCACTTGACCTTTGATCTCCATGTAAGTCAATTGACCAAGTATGTGTGACTCCTATAATTCCCATAGAGTGTCATAATAAATGTGTTATCACCACATGTTATTTTTCAATAAGTACAACCCATTTGAGCATGTTGTTCCAATAATTTATTTAAGTACGTACAAATAAATACAACGTATAATTAAATAAATATTATATTATATAAATTAAATCTCTGTTTTTCATTGTGTTGGGTAAAAAAACAAGAGATATATTACAGGCAAATACATTAAAATAAATACAAAATCATAAAGGACCATACAAGCCTGTTCACAAAGAGTGTAAGACTTTAACTGAGAAACATTGCACACCACAGCCACACACATCTGTTCATGGCAAATAAAAGTGCTTTATTCCTTTCTTCCTGTTTGATTGGCACTCAGTCTGTTGTACCGTTATTGAATTGTAACGTCCAAACTTCATCTGTGTTCACACAACAGTTCACTCAAGGGATCCACCGTTTTCCCTTTCTCTTCAACCTTCGGGCATCTACCGAACACGGCTATTTACTGCCGCTCCTGGCACAATCCGACGTTTCTGTACCAGAGACCAGCTTCATGGTGCAGCACCTAACGTTTAGCTTTGCCTTCTCAACCATTGAGGGCGATCAACTATGAACACTCCATCGTATAATGGAGAGAGTTCAGGGCTTCTTGGTTGCCGTGGCGCTGGGTTTGGCTTGGCAAACTAAATCCCCGTAGGCTTGTGAGCGGAGGAAGCGAGGGTAGCAGTCTTTAGCCATCAGCATGTAGATCTTATGCTGGGCCGGGTCGAAGGCATCGGTTGACGGCTCCTGGATGTTTGCTCTGGTGATGTCACGAGTTTCATGGTCAATGTTAATCTATAAAAGAGACAAGGAGACATCATGATTAGTTACTTAGAGGCTACGGGAATACATTTGTTTCTTGGGTCCCATCATCTATAAGGATTAATATTTTACTCGTTTGAGATGGATGCTTTCTTACCTCTCGTGGAGCATCAAAGCCGATGAATTCATCGTAGATCTTCTGGGCTTTGGCTGACAGTTTGGCAGGAGACTTGGTATTTCTGTAGTCTTCACACGCAAAGTAGAAGGAAATGTTCTCCTCGCTAAACTCAGACACTAGGAAAGCTGTGAAGGCACACAGTCCATCTGAAGAAAGAGAGGATATTTGATTAGTTAAAGCACATAATTTTACTGCAGGGGCTGCATGTGACATGTATTTGCGTATGTTCTTTGGTGTGCAGATGTATCAGATTTTTTATTTATACTTACATTTGCTTGACAAGAGTTTTTCAAAGGACTGCTTCCACCCAAGGCATTCCTCCAGGGTTGGCCTGAACACAAAAGAAGCAAGATTAGTATAAACCAATATTTGTATTCAAGCTCACAATACATTTCAAATGAATAGCTACTAATAAGCAGTACAGTAAATGTGATGCTTACTTGTTTTGCCCCATTTTGCTGCAGGATTTATTCCAATGCGATTTCAGCAAAATGCTTCTCAGTCTTTCTTTTAGCTCCATAGCCCTGTTAGAAAAAAAAAAAAGGTTAGTTTTATATTTCACACTACATTGATTGCATACTGACACGCCATTATTCTTCAGTAAAATTCAGCACTGCATTTATCCACACTGAGTACAAAGCCTACAATAAACATAAGCTCAGACCAGCACTCTTTTAGCGTCTTAAAGGTTCTCACACAGATACACAAAGACAGTGTTTTTCATATCCCCAAACATCCACCATGCGTGTAGCTTCATGTACCTTTCTAAGCAGCTTGCAGGCAGTGATGATAGTCCTTTGCACATTTTGTAGCAGCAGGTTGGAGGTAGTAGAGGTGATATGTCGTTGAGATGGCAGTTAAATATCCGTTTAGAGAAGCTCAGTAGGGAGCAAGGTTGTCTGTGTGTCGGAACAGAGCCACAGCAGAGGCTTTATAGTCCTACCTCCCTTGCTTCGTACATATCACAAAGCCTCTCAGCCAATCACTGATAGGTAGAGGGAAAGAGAGATAAAGAGAGAGACGCAGAAGTGAGAAAGTGGGGGAGGATATGCAAGGACAAGGCTGGGGAATTACTGTGAGTTGATAAAAGCCACTGATGAACAGTACACTGTTTTTCTTGGATGTCCCTGAAAACACAGCGGTTAAGCTTTAAGTGTTTTCTTTCCACCCTATTCTTTCAAAACAACTTATTTACACACAGGAACATTTGTGCCAGTGTGTTGATGTGACAAAAACATATCCACCTTTTATATATATTTTACACATACAATTAAATGTTGCTGAACATTTTCCTCAATAAAACAATGACTCCAATTTAAAGTGGCTATGATATAATTTATTTGCTATATTTCATATTTTATTATTCTTTTTTTAGCTTTAAAGTAGTTTTTTATCATAAACAACAACTCTGAGTTTCCCCTGTATACATACAGGTTTCAATCCAAACAATCTGTATGATATATCCTTGCAAGAATATATGCTAAGCACACCCTGTGTGGTCAAATCGTTTCCTGTCAGCTTGTTTGTGCCTTTGTTTACATTTCCTGGTTCTGTTTTACACAAATAAGACATAATTGAAGAAATGCGTAAACCTTTTCAGTGGACACACACAATAATACCCTGCCTCTTTATGGACCTGATAAAGGTGCTCACTCCAGGGACTGATCGGAAGGAAATGTGTTATTGACTCTGTTTGATTACATTACTGTAATCAAGCGGGAGGTACAGACAAATGCTTGGCACAATAAAGCTGAAACATCTCCCATATGGCGAGCTGCGGTTTTGCTTATCTAGGATTTTATCATCATATAATTCTAATTAGAGTAGCAGTAGAAAAAGTAAAGCAATATTTGACAGAAGGATGGTAATAACTTACACATTATTTGAACTGTGTAGTGTTGTCTGACATATTTCCAAAGTAGTGAAGTTGAGTTGAATGATCAGAAATAATTCGTAAAATGTTTTGCTTTTATGAATTATTTTATGTTTTCTTCAATGGTACAACAAGACCCAGATAAGAACAATAAAGGACCTCCAACCAAAAACAGTAGAGACATTGTATTGAACCCGTTATGCCAGAATATTGCCATTGGCACTTCTGGGAATTGAGACCCAATAGTGTGATAAAAGGACATCTCTATAAAAAGCACTTATTATCAAATGTCAGTGGTTTTTCTAAGAAATATTAGATAACATTATTTTTGCTTTAAGCAGCTGTTGGAGATTCAGGGATGTCAGTTTGTGTCTTCTCTTAAGAGAGAAGGTATAATGCTAAAACATTTTTGTTGGTACATACTAAAACAGGGAACTGTTTTTAAATTTGAAATAAACCGTAAGAGCGCACCACAGCTAAGACCAACATAATCACACGCCAACACAAGTAAGAAAGAACTTCCTATATTATTATATATGTATTAAAGGCTACATGATACCCTAGGGTTAGGTTTACTGGGTTGGGTACGAGGTTTTAGGCACTGCAACTTGAAAAGGAGAACAAATTGTGTCTTTGTTTGGTCTACTTTTTTTCTTTTTCTTTTTGGCAGCAGAATAATACACACAGGTGCAGGTCAGTTTCTACAGCAGGAGGGCAGTTACTGGGAACTGGGTCAGGATGCAGTGCACATGTTCTTACCCATGGTCATGGTTGTAATGGTATCTTGACAGCAGAGCACAGAAGAATAAACTCAATCTCAAGTTTTGAATACACAGGCAATACGTTTTGTAGTGGAATCCAGATATATTGGGTTGATTATTTTAATGGCATTTTAATTTATTTTTTTACTCAACATTAGATAGATATTTATAATATGATGTATAGCTTTGGTCATTTGCACCATGTTTCTTTTAGCAAGGCCGGATTAACCATATGGTCACACTGGGCATGTGCGCTCAACTTTATTACTACGCGGCGGCAGTCTGTAGCCGAATCACAAACCCACCTTCACTCATGTCACAATGACATTGTGTCACGTGAGTTGAACAAATGGATGGTGCCGGTAGCAGCCAAACGCCCAGCTTGACTAGTTTATTTTAATTTACTTCTACTCCACTCCAATTCAGAGACAATTCTTTTTTTCACATACATTTATTTGACAGCTTTAATTACGTTATTATTCAGGTTTTGGATTAATACACCAATTCATAATCAATAAATAATGTATTATGTATTATGTACTATTACAGATTACAATTGAAATATATTGGATACTATTGGACACACTATAGCATGAATACACACAATATACAGTATATATGTAAATATATTATTATTATTTTTCTCTGAATGGGCCAGGGTAGAATTTGTTCTTTTACTTGTATTTTACCTTTATGTTCATTTATTATATATTTTACCAAAATGTTGTATGTAGGACTGGATTTTTACATTGTGGTTTAACAATTTTTACTTAAGTAAAATATTTGAGTATTTTTTCACCACTGAACGGAACTGACCAAAAAGGACTTATAAATATGACTAAATATAACATTTCCGAATAAGATAACACTTGGTATAAAGGGAGTATGTGCAAAGGGCATTTCCTGTGTCCCCAAACACATTTAGCGAGATCTCACAGTGTACCATGACAAAGTAGCACTGGTCAGTTTGAGTCAGCTATGTAAATTGGACGGCTGCGGCTGTAGAGGAAGATAAACGCACAGGCATTACCTAACCTGTCCAGTTTCATTGTGTGGGGAAAGATTTAATTGCACCATTTTTACTACTGGAAGAAAAACAACAAAAGGTTAGCCTGAGATGCCGAGGGGAATCCCGGCCACCCACTCACCTACTCATACGGTGATATCAGCACACTTCAGCGCATTTGTCAGCCCTGTTGAAAAAGGACAACCGGAAACAGGAGGAAAAAAAGCAAGGAAAGGAAAACACATCATACATGTATTGTGACGCGAGGGACTTTTCTGAAAGGGGATTCACTGTCCTTGATGCTAGCTGACACAACAGTACAACACGCTTACACAACATTAACGTTATTTAACTCCTTACATCACTATACACACCAACACTATTTTTATTATACCTATTTAACACTCTTACCCTTGTACTATCCACCCACTGGATGATAACCTGTTCTGAGAAACATGAGACTTCTCCATTGATCCGTTTGTAGCTTTAGTCATTATTACAGACTAAAGTGATATGTGAGATAAAGCTCTGAAAGAGGGCTTTCATTTCCTATTCTCAGAAAAACTCTACTGGCTAAATCCCTATCTGAGATCTCAGCAACAGAGTGCTCCATTGTTGGATCAGACATCGTCTGGTGATGCTGTTTGTTGCCACTCGACTATCATGCATACATTCACACTGATGTCCCACAAATGGTTCGGTTTTAACTGTATTTTCTTTTAAATTCATGAATTTTTCTTTCAGTGAATTGCCATGAATGACAAACCCTGTCTTATGAATTGTCACACTAAGTTTCGAGGTTGAAAAGTATGGAGGCTTTCTGAGAAAACCCTTGTGCATCTATGACTATTTTCTGTACTAGAAAGATTGATTTTATGTTATCTATGTTTACAAACAAATATAATACTGTTTTACCCTTGACAGATTGATGTGCTCGGTATGCTTACTCCAATGTGTCAACAGAAACGGAGTATTGTAAGGTATTTATTGAAATGACAATCTTCATACACCAACAGCTACTCAATGGCCTATATTAGCGGTATATTGGGAGAAAACTGCTGGAAATGTTTTCCTGTATTAATGATAGAGGACCAGAAAACAGTACTAAATAAAATAACTTCACAAACTTCTATTTTTTTGTCAAAAGGTTGGTTCATTTTGGATTTCTTTTTTTTTTTTTTTTCTCAAAGTTTCCAAATGGCCTTTTTGTGAGAACTCTGAAAATAAAACACTGAACGCAATGTATCTTGAGTGTGGACGTCACAATAATGAATGGCACCAAGGAAATGCATCACCAAGCAATCCTTATAAACAAAAAGTGACATTTACCTGTATGAATGAGTTTCAAACAAAAGGTCAAATCATATTCATAGTTCGCTCCATCACCTCTGTGACAGAATGAAGGCCGAGGCCAGTTCAGGACACCTACGTCTCATGTCCCCCCCTTTTACCTCGACCCATAATTCCAGTCATATTATTTACTAAGCCTTTTTACCTCACACTACCTCAAATTTGAAGTCCTTTTTCAATCCCTTTCAAACTTGAGTCTGGTGAAGACCTTTCTGTTTCACGTGGGCTCAGCTGTGATGGAGGGACATTTCATCTTCAGCTCAGCGTGCTCCTTTCACAGTTCGCCTCTATCTGGGTTCTGCTGCAGATATGAGAAAGCAGGGTTGGTAGCCTTCTATCTTCAGGGGATGATGTTATGAGCCCCTCATGGTGTATTGTTGCCATAGAGGAAATTATGAATACATCCGATGACGTCCTTGATACACTTTTATTTCCGTGTTGGAAACAGAACTGCACCAAACAACATAAAAACACGAAGAGTCCATAATAGTAATTTTTGTGTGGTATTCTGTGTTACTGTGATTTCCAAAATGGCTAAAACCATCTGTTGCTTGCCAGCCCTAACGCTAACTCTTACCCTAGCTAACACTGGCAATCTTTATTTCCGGTAAGTGCACAACGCTAACCCTACCCTGTTGATATCCATATGTACAAACAACCCAGTCTCACGGCATTTCGTGTTCACCAACACGATTTTTAATCTATTGATTCGTGTTCACCAACACGATGTGCCCCTTTTTTCGTGTTGCACAGCACGATTTTAAAAGCAATGTATTTCTACTGCCTGCAGCACGTCTTTTTCTCCGGTCGGGTCGTGGAAGACCGGAAGCTGTGTGGTTCATAAAAACATGTTCTTACTCAATATCAAGCCACAATTATTGCTTTTATTTTAAATCGTATAATTTCGGACTTTTGTTGCCGTCTGTGAGGAAAAGAAATTGGGCTCAGACAATAAATGGGGCTCAGAGCCTCAGAATACGGAAATCTGTATTTTAAAATATTTGTTCCTTCTAATTTGTTATTCTTCTCAAAATAACACACTGTTATTTACTCACCAATAACACACAATTATCCTTGCTTTTATTTATTGGTTTAATTCCATAATCTCGGGCTTTTTTGGTGTCCGTCAGGAACTGAATTTCAAAATAAAAATAACCGGAAACAGACGTAGGCCTATAAGGGACATGTCGAGCATCATTGCGATTGTCAACATTTCTGAGTTTAGGATGGCCGAAGACACTACACTACCCATAATCCCCAGCTATCGTTTAGGACTACAGTCCCCATAAGGTTACGCAGAGCGTCAAACAGCTGTGTGAAATGGAACGAAACCACGTCAGACTATCCAAAACTGGAATCGAACATCCCCCCAGAACTACACATGCTGGCTGTTGTGTTTCGAAAAATGTTCTATGGGACGTCTCTACTGAACGTTTTCGTTTTTCCCACAATTAGAAGTTGCCAGTATTAAACACATTGGTGTTATCAAATGTAAAACATATAATTAATAAATGGGTGAAAATCGCTTGTGTCCATAATGCGCAGCATTAATATATACCCACATGACAGCTCATTGCTACTTTGTAATTCTACTCCACTACAATTCAGAGGTTAACCTGGTATTTTTACTCCACTGCATTTATTTGAGTTACTTTGCAGATTCTGATTAATTATGTGAAATATAAACAACCCTTAAATCAGACTTTAGTTACACGTGACCTGAGTAAAATTCAGGTAAGGTGATTGTCAAGTGCCAACAATCAGGAGAGATATTTGATAGTTGGTGCTTGAGAAGACTAAACATGTATCTGCAATTGACATGAATGGAAACAAGTAATAAAGTATATTCATTACTCGTTATTCTCTACGAATAGTTAATTAAAGACTGTATATTATGGCTATTTTGCACATGCCTTTCAAGATTTTCAAAGGTTTATTGACATATCATACACAACTACGGTGTAGTTATGCAATTAATGAAAAACTTGGGTCACAGGTTCCTCAACAGTGCATTACAAGACATCTATCAATATGTGTGTACCTCCACCATTAAACTGTCATATTCTGCACATTTCTTATTCTATCTACATACATAAGAGTATAATTCATATGTATAATATCAGTTAAAATAAGTGCTTCAACATAGTTAACATTGCAGGAAAGCAATATTAGACGTTAAGTACTTTGTCGGGCTTAATATTTATCTGTAGATAGATACCCCCAAAGTTTTTTTCTTATTTAAAAGAAGACCTTAATCTGTTATTTAATGTTTAAATAAAGGTTAATCCGTTTTTCTGTTTTGCACCTCCTCCTATTAATATCTTTGTACATCCTGCACAAAACTGTTTTATTGTAGAGATCACTTATAGTATCTTCTTGATTTTTTATATTCTATATTTCTATATTTATACTTTCCCCCTATGAAAGTATGTACTCTTAATATTTTTTTAATCAAATATAACACATACAAACAATAATTCAATAACGTGCTTTAACCACTAGGAGGTGCACACAAGGTACACACAGCCATAATAACTTTGTATTATTAGTGTGTATGTACAACATCTGAAGATGTATAGTTTTATGCATGCTTTCACATAATTTTACAGCATATTGCTATACTATTTCAGACTCAGTATTTACATTATTACATTAAAAGAAAATCAGTAATATCTTTAAAAACTACAGTCCTTTTATATCAGCTGTGCACCGTTATGGTGTAAATATAACCTATCTATGAATTAGATCAAATGTAAAAGTCAGCCGAATTAGTGTTGATACTGCAAGGAGACGTATTGAAGATGTTGTTTAATTGTTGATATATTTATGATCCACGTCAAGTAGTCAGTTTCGGCGGCATTTCTTCCAGTTTTTCCAAAGGTCTTCTCATCAGGGCTCTCTAAATAAAGAACTATGGCAGATCTGTAATATGTAATGCAGCCGAACCGTGTATTACAATGCCGTTATGTGATGACTTTCAAAGAGAAAAGCAAGAGCACTCGGAATTAAGTATTCTTTTATTCTTTTAAAATGTTTTCCGGATTTCATATAATATAAACACCAAATCCCAGCATGCATTGCGGCTAACACATCCAATCAGCGAGTTTAAAACCATAGCTGAGGATCTTGGGTAATCGCTCGAAATGCCTACGTCTGTTTCCGGTTATATTTATTTTGAAATTCAGTTCCTGACGGACGCCAAAAAAACCCGAGATTATGGAATTAAACCAATAAATAAAAGCAAGGATAATTGTGTGTTATTGGTGAGTAAATAACAGTGTGTTATTTTGAAAAGAATAACAAATTAGTAGGAAAAAAAGATTTAAAAAATACAG
Organism: Pseudochaenichthys georgianus; assembly: GCF_902827115.2. Taxonomy (NCBI): domain Eukaryota; kingdom Metazoa; phylum Chordata; class Actinopteri; order Perciformes; family Channichthyidae; genus Pseudochaenichthys; species Pseudochaenichthys georgianus. The sequence continues at coordinate 29,952,815 of NC_047506.1, read as the reverse complement.
ATTTCAGTATCCTGAGGCTCTGAGCCCCATTTATTTTCCTCATAGAACAAAAATCCGAAATTATACGAATTAAAATAAAAGCAATAACTGTGGCTTGATATTGAGTAAGAACATGTTTTTATGAACCACACAGCTTCCGGTCTTCCACGACCCGACCGGAGAAAAAGACGTGCTGCAGGCACGAAACATATTACCAATAGAAATACATTGCTTTTAAAATCGTGCTGTGCAACACGAAAAAAAGGGGCAAATCGTGTTGGTGAACACGAAATGCCGTGAGACTGGGTTGGTACATATCACAAAATGTTAGTGTCCAAATAAATAAACATCTTAAGTAGGTTCATGCTTTTATTTTTTAACTAGAAGCCAACAGTGTTTGCTACAAAAATATATTGTTGTTTGATCATAATACAGAAATCCCACTTGTGAATTATAATGCATTTCAAACTTTTGAAAATGAGTCAGTTGGAAGCGGTTATAGCACAACAATCTGAGGGATCCATGGAATCCATCTTTCAAGACGGTTGACCAGTATTGTGGAAATTCCAATATTTGAGCAAGTACAAATTGCTAAAATAATTGCAATACCATCTGCATCAATCAAAAAATAAATAATTGTATAGGTCATGTGATTATCCATTCCTTAATGATATGGGTACTTAACCGATGTTACAACGTTCCACCAAGTTTCCTGAAATGGGGCTAGTAGTTATTCTGTAACCCTACTGATAAATAAACAAACCAAACCAAAAGCTTTTTCTCCTTGGCAAAAGTAAAAAACGTGACTTTATAACGTATACTTTAGGTTTATTAGGGATATGAAGCAATATAGGTTTGCACAATCAACCTTCTCAGAATGAGGTTTACTGTTGAACATCTTGCTCCTTTTATTTCTATTGATGATGACTATGTGTTCACAGGACCCAAAAGGAATGGGCAACGGCTGCAGCAACCCCACCCGAGACCTGGAAGAAGTTTTGCTGCGAGCACAAACAGGACAGGCATTCACATATTCACCAACATCTTTAGCCATGGACGGCTACCAGAAACGCTGCTTAAGTGCGAACATGGTTCCTCTAACCCCAGGATGACAAGTGAGCAAGGACGTGTGAGCCCAGTGAATGATCTTGGAGTGTTATAGGGACGGGTTGCGCAGTGGTCTGTGCGTTTGATCATCAGATCAAGGGGGCTTTGGGGAACTCCAGTTCGAAACCTGCTCCCGCCCCACTGCGTCAGAACTTTGTGTCCTTGGGCAAGACACTTCACCCGAATTTGCTCCTGTGGGTATTGTCCACAGTAGATGACCATTACATGTATGATCTGTATGTGTAATGTGTATTTGTAAAGCGCTTTGAGAGTCTTTGATAAAGCGCTATAATACATAAGGATTATTATTATTATTATTATTATTAAGGGCACTGGAACAAACAGCCTATTAGGCGGATACTCACTAGGTGCTGGGCTCCCAACATTTGCTTGCTGCACCTCTTTTTCTATCTGCCAAGTTACCGCTCCTACCACACGGTTCGGTGGTAGGATGGGTTCTGGTTCCTTGGCAGCAGGCTCAGGGTCAAACAGACGGGACAAGGCATCTGGCTTGGTGTTCTGGGAGCCAGGTCTAAATGACAAGGTAAAATCAAAACGACTGAAAAAAGTGCCTGGCGTGAATTCAGTCTCTTAGCCTTTTTTATGTATTCGAGGTTCTTATGGTCTGTCCATACCAGGAACGGCTGAGCGGCCCCCTCTAGCCAATGTCTCCACTCCTCCAAGGCTTGTTTCACTGCCAGTAGTTCACGATTGCCCACGTCGTAGTTCCTTTCCGCTGGGGACAACTTACGGGAGAGAAAAGCGCAGGGATGGAGCTTATTATCCTTTGCAGCCCGCTGAGAGAGAACTGCCCCCACACCGAGGTTAGAGGCATCCACCTCTACCACGAACTGTCGAAGTGGATCTGGGATGGTGAGGATGGGAGCAGAGGTGAACATCTCCTTTAGAGCTTGAAAAGCGTTAGCAGCTTTGGAGTTCCATTCAAAAGGGACATGAGGAGAGGTAAGTACATGTAGCGGGGAAGCAATAGAACTGACATGTCTGATGAAACGTCTATAAAAATGTGCAAACGCCAGGAATTGCTGTAGTTTTTTCCTGTTGACAAGAACTGGCCACTCGGCCACGGCACTGACCTTGGCAGGGTCCATCTTTATTTGACAATGATGGCAATGATGAAACCCAGGAACGATGTGGTTTGGACATGGAACTCGCACTTCTCTGCTTTAACATAAAGTTGGTTCTGTAGCAGGCGGTCGAGGACTTGACGGACATGCTGCTGGTGGGTTATGTTGTCAGGAGAAAAAATCAAAATGTCATCAAGATATACAAACACAAACTTATTCAGGAAGTCCCCCAACACCTCATCTATGAGGGCCTGAAACACTGCCGGTGCGTTTGTCAAGCCAAAAGGCATCACTAGGTACTCATAGTGTCCACTAGGTGTGTTAAATCCAGTCTTCCATTCGTCCCCCTCCCTGATTCTCACCAAATGATAAGCATTCCTTAAATCCAGTTTGGTGAAAATGTTGGCGTCTTGCAAAAGTTCAAAGGCGGAGGAGATGAGTGGGAGAGGGTACCTGTTTTTGATGGTGATTGCGTTCAGAGGGCTGTAGTCTATACAGCGCCGAAGTGATCCATCCTTTTTGTCTACGAAAAAGAAGCCCGCTCCCGCCGGTGACGAGGAAGGGCGAATGAGTCCGGCCTAAAAGGAGGTCTCAATATAATTGTTCATGGCCTCCCTTTCGGGTCCGGAAAGAGAGTAGAGGCGACCCTTGGGAATGGGGGAGCCAGGTACCAAGTTTATAGCACAGTCATAAGGCCTATGTGGTGGCAGGTCAGTGGCTTGGGCTTTACTAAAAACCTCCTTTAGGTCCCAATAGCAACTGGGCACCTTGGACTTGTCAGGGAAATCTTGCTCCTATACTTGGATAGCCTCAGTAATTTCTGTACATGCAATCTGAACAACAGCTTGGGTCTCAATCCTTCTAGCATGGGGAGTGTTGTCAGTCTTATTGTCTCTCAAGCAGAAATGCTTGCAGTCCTCTCCCCATCCCTTAACTCTCCCAGATCTCCAGTCTATGTGTGGGTAACCAAGAATAAGTGGATGCTGAGCAGAGTCAAATAAATGGAAAGTCATGTGTTCAGTATGTGTTGCAGTTATGGTTATTTCAATGGGCATAGTACAGTGGGTAACGGTAAACAATAACCGACCATCCAGAGCAGAGGCCTTTAACGGTTGCTTCAAAGGAATTACCACACAGTTCCACTTCTTGGCCAACCCCCAATCCATTACACTTTCATCTGCACCAGAGTCTATGAGAACCCCCTGAGTTAAAACATGTCTGTCTACTTTTACTTGTACCTGTGTCAACGTACGAGGAGGGAATCCAGATGACAGTCGGCTCACCAGGGTCCTCCTCGTCCCTGATGAGCCTGATCTTTTGCTGAACAAGAAGCCAGGAGGTGCCCCTGCTCCCCACAGTAAAAACACCTGCCCTCCTGAATGCGCCGAAGACGTTCCTCCGGAGTCAACTTTGCCCGACCCAACTGCATGGGCTCCTCTGAGACACTAGGGAGCACTCTTCTCTCAGGAGGAGTATTGGCAGGAGGTCTCCAGGCGGGATGATGGCTTGGTGTGTCCCCTTGGTGTCGAGGCAGACGTGCCACATTCTTGAACCTTTCTTTTTGTCTTTCGGTCAGTCTATTGTCTATTCGAACTGCCAGTGCAATGACATAATCCAAGTCTTCTGGGAGGTCCAAAGGTATTAACTGGTCTTTAATGGAATCCGAAAGACCAGACCAAAAGGCGTCGAGCAGAGCTGAAGAATTCCAGCCACTATCTGCTGCAAGGGTCCTGAACTCAATGGCATAGTCCGATACTCTGCGCTGGCTCTGCTTAATCTGCATCAGTGCTTACGGGTCATGCTGAGACTCTGACTGCCGAAATCAGTGCCGGTCTTACCTGAAAACGACCTGCGGGTCGCATGCCTGGCCAGCAGGGCTTGACTACGCCGAGGAGCGAGCGGTTTCGTTTTGTAACGGTGGCCCAACGTCCACGACACCGAAGTGTACGGTGGCCTTCCGCCACGCCTGACTTCGCAGGCTATATATATATATATATATCTTTTTCTTTACTCTTTTCTCTTTTTTTCTTTCTTTCCTTTGTTTTGTAACTGACACCGGAGTGTACGGTGGCCTGAGTCCATGCCTGACTTCACAGGATATCTCTTTCTTTTCCTTCTTTACTCTTTCTTTATTTTCTTTGTTTTCTAACTGCCACGGGGGTGTACGGTGGCCCGAGTCCACGCCTGACTGCAGGAAATACATTTTACACTGATACGTTTGAGCAAGGCCTGGGAATGAAATACCTGTGTGCCGGAGATGAAGCCCGTTACATGTAGTTGCAGCGTGAGACGAGACATTATTCCCTGTGGGCGGGGCCCGCGGAATTAGGACAGGAGTCTATGGAGTCGAGGATGATGCCTAAGAACTCTAAGCGTGTGTCGGGACCTAACATTTTCTCTTTGGAGAGAGGGACACCTAACTCCTGAAGCAGTGTTTAAGCTTGGCCAGTGAGATCCCTGAGCTGTCCTGTGGCGGGTCTATGGGGAGGAGTCGTCCAGTAGGTGAAGGACGGAGGGGATTCTGACGATGTTCAGCAGGATCCAGCAGAGCGCTTCCGAGAAGGAATTGAAGATGCAGGGGCTGCTTCTGCGAAAATAGAGTTTGGACTCCCACTTAATACCGAACGAATTCCACTGAGACGGATGAATGGGGATGATTTTGAAGGCATCGGTAATGTCCGCTTTGGAGAGCCGAGCTCCGTTCCCTGTGAACTTGATCATCTTTATTGCATTATCCACTGAGGCATGGTTAAGGGAGAACTGATCTGGAGGGATGATGCTATTGACGCTGCCGAATGGCCAGAGCGGGGAGCGGACAGATCGAAAATCAGCCTTTTATTTACGTGTGGCTTATTCCGATGGGATTTGAACGGAACACTGAGAAGGGGGAGGAGCTAAAAGGGCCGATTATATATCCTTTGAGAAGTTCTTTGTCGATGAGCTGGGAAACTATGTTGGGTTCTTTAGCGGCTGACTGTAAGTTTCTTGCTACGAAAGTCACTGTGGGAGATGGGAGGACCCCTACCCTGAAGCCTTGAGAGAGCCCTGACAGGAGATAGTCAACAAACACGGAATCTGGGTGAGTAGATAGCGCAGCTGCTAGCTGAGGGATGATAATGGGAGTGGAGGGGTGATATTCCAATTTTTTCTTTTTTTTTTCTTCCTCCACGAGGTTTCTGGCGCAGAGCTACTGTGACGGCCCGTCCACACATTGGCGCGCGTTAAAGCTTCCAACGCTTCTGCCCATTCACTTTGAATAGGGTGACGTCACTTTTAGCAGGACTGTATTTTGGGAAGCGACGTGGAGCGTTGCTGGCGTTGCTCGCTTCAAAAGTTGAGCAATGTTCAATTTTTTGGCGCCTCGGCAGAAGCGTCAGCCAATGAAATCCCGTGTATGCAAATCTGCCAGTACAAGCGCTAGCCAGTCAAACCGCGTGTATGCTGGGAGAGACTACGCAGGTCATTACCTCATATTCCAAAAAATGGAGGGAAAATTCATTATAGCGGTAGTGAATCACCCGGTGCTGAATGATCGGTCTCTGTTCATCTACCGGGATACAAACCAGAGGAGCGAGGCATGGAGGGAGGTGGCAGAGACAGTGGGTGAAACTGGTAGGTTTTCGCCTGTTGGAGATTTTTTTTTTTTTTTTCCTCCAGCTTACTTCGTTTTAACATTGCTATTGCTTTGTATGTCGGGGGCAAGAGATTCATGTGATTGGTTGTTGGTCACGTTGCTCGCAAAAAAAAAAAAAACAGTAGCGTAGGCAGAAATGTACTTTAGGGTGGGCCTGTACAAATATAGGGTGGGCCAGATTTTTCTTCTGCGCATCAGAAGCTAACAACAGTCCCCGCCAGTACCGGTGGCAGATTACTTTTAGAATACTTACAAGTTCCTTTCTTCTCTTTCCTCTTTTCTTTCCTTCTTCTTCTTTTTTCTTTTCTTTCCTTCTTCTTCTTTTTTCTTTGGAATACTTTCTTTTCCATAACAGATGGGTATGTTTTGGTGAACGGGAGACATGTATTTTACTGTTTTATCAAGAGCACAACACAACATCTTACGGTCATTCTGGACAGCTCTCATCTGCACCACACATAAAACTCACCCATACTGCATTCTTGTACAGTCTTAAAACCTTTCCTTGGAATATGTTATGCGTTGTAAGGTGTCCTTGGGTGCTTTGAAAGGCGCCGCTAAGTAGAATGAATTATCATTATTATTTATTATCTGAAACGATGTAATAACTTTTTTCCAGTCACTTGCCCTATGCATTCAGCAGGCCATTCACTTTGATTTGATCCCGTTATAAATGTCATCATTTCGACAATAAATAAATGCTACATAAACGTTATCTTCCACGTTTTATCTAACCATCTCCGTTTCTACCTTTCAATATATTTTGAAAGAGAACTCTCTCTCTCTCATCTGCGTGCGGTGGCGGGGCCTCACAGACACGCTGCATCTCTCGCTCACAGACACGCTGCAGCGCTGTGCAGTGTGCACACGGTTCTGCCGGTAATGAATATTACATTTTGTGAGGAAACTTCTCAACCAATAATTCCAATAAGTATTCACTTCAGGTAAAGTAACTGACTCAGATTACTCGTTTTTCAAATGTAACGCCCGCTGAATATACTTGATTTTTTGTATTTCTGATTACGTAACGCCGTTACATCTATTCCGTTACAACCTACAGTCTATGGTTACAACCCGACCCTGTGTGGGTGAGTGACATTTTTTTCGTTAACACTAGTACCTGACCTGAGTGCCACGGAAGTCGAAGCTCCTGTGACGGAGTCTTCCAGGGCCTGGAGGCGAGCATCGATAGCTATCATGGAGCTAGCCAGGGATTGCAGGGAGCCGGCCACGCTACTCTCCATGAGGGGTGTGTTAGTGACGCTCCCGGACTGGCGAGCCTGGGAAGGGGTGGATTTTGGAGGTGGACGGGATCCTGGAGGGCTCGACTTCCTGCCCTTTTTTTGTTTACCTCCGCGGCTGCGGCCGCGTCCTCGCCCTGCTCTCTGGGGAGCTGACTGGAGCTGCTGCCCCGGACTGGGGAGCTGTGCTGGAGACCTGATCCGAGAGCTCTCGGAGCTGCGAGAGAGTGAGGCCTGGGGCTGTGGGGATGCCCTGCTGCAGGAGCCGGGCGATGAGGAAGTCTGCCTCTGGTGATAGGCCGCTGTGGGGAGCCGAACCGGGTTCGAAGATTTCCATACCAGGTTCGTGATCTGAATTGTCCGAGTTGGACATCTTGAGCTAGTTTTTCTTGTGCTTTTTTTTTCTTTTTCTCACGAGGAGGAGTATTGTAGTACTGCTACTGTTTGCGGTCATCTGCAAATGACAACTGACAGGGAGGAAGAGCAGGCATTTAAGGAATTTAGCATGTGCAGCTATTGGCTGCTGAAGGGTGACGCCCTCATATTTAATGAGGGGGAAGGGAGCCATCGAGTGAGGGGAAAGTGACTCGTGTTAGGTCTTCCTTATTGAACTTGCGCTAAGCTTCATTTCACACACACTGAAAGTGAACTAAACATCTTTTTTATGTGCAAATGTATAGTGAACTGACAGACTGAGCAGTGAGTAATACTCAAGGATTACAACATTTGCACAAAATCCTAAAGGCTTGTTTGTCTGTTTTTGCGAGAAAGTTTTCAAAAATATAGCAGATAAAAACATATTTAAGCAATAACCCTGTGTTTATGGCTGTTTGTGTCAATGGCCTGTACTGTATGTGTTGAAGGAGAGAAGCTGAATTAGGAAAAACCCAACATAATGTTCAGGTCAATGCCACAGGAAGATGTCTGTAATGTTTCCCGGCATTGCATCGGCTTTTCTGTTTGTTTGTTTTTTTCTCAAGGTCCCTCAGAGCGGTGACTCAGTGCAGACTAGAGTAGGACAGCTGAGAGCCCATTAAAAGTAATGACTGACTGGAAACATTCAATCAGAAAGGTGAAGCGTTGGGAAATTCTTGACGATGGATCGGAAAATTATTAGAAATGTCGCAAATGGAGATCGAAAAGAAAAGGATGGATGATTGAGGTTACATTGTCTGGATGTTTCTCCAGTATTCATAATTTGTTGTGATCTATAGCCAAATATGTCTCTATTGACAAAGACATTTATTCAAAGACTTTGGTCATCCTTAGTTCATAAAGAATTTTGGTCTGGATTATGAAATTCCATCTGCAAAGCGTTTGACCAATTTCAATCCTGAAAAAGTAAACATCTGCATTTTGTTTTAACTCTCTCACATTTTGAAGGGATACAATAGAATTAAAAAAAGGTTTATACCACCGTTATCATTCTATTATTTAACTTTCTAAAATAAATGTAATTTGGAAATGTCCCAAAACCTAAAAACTATTCATTTAAAAATGTAAAATCGGCCACGCAGCTCTATAGATATGCTGTCCTATAAAACACAGATGACAGGTGACATAATTGAATTGCTGCCTTTACTGAAAACGTGACATGCCAAGAAACAGTATCACCTTTAAATGAGGCTAAATCCTTAGAGTTAAAATGTCACATGTGTTCTCCACACGTTGCACCATGAGGGCAACAGATCACATGGCTGTGTCATTTTGAAGAGTCTCATCAGAAATACATTTTTTCCCTCTTGATTTTTTATTTGAAACCACCTTGGCTTAAGTTCGCAAGATGTGGTCTGCCTACAGAATGTGAGGAAAGAAGGCCTCATTTTTTGTAATGGAATTACAAATTATTTTCATTTAGGAAAATCAAATCTCTGCCATTTATTTTATAAAAAAATACATATCATGTATAACATGTATGTAGTTTTATGATCAACTTTGATAAAACCTAATTTTCCATAGCCTTCCAATATTTGTGAAGTGTTACTGTTTGGTCTCAGAGGGAGTGAGTCTGGCAGTGTGCATGGAAGAGCCTCAGGTTGCTCATCTGTCTGATAGTCCTCCGGGGAGTGGGGGGGGCATCATGCGGCGGGCTGTGCCAGATGCTCACTGTGGATGTTAAACAATAACCACTGGAGTATGTTCTCCCATCAGCAACACTGTGATCCGTAACTACTCCCAGGAGGCTGTTTAGACAGAGGTCAGCCGAGCCTACATTATGCAAACTCTCCTGAGATTAAATGTGATAATCTGTGATGTGTTTTTCATTACTGGTGTTCATTGCTGTGCTGCTTTTAACTACATAATGTTATGTTCAAACATCATCTGGAGTTTTTATTATTTTATTTTGATGTTCTGTTGAAGTTTGCACTCCATTTGGTCTGTTTGGTTATGTAAGAAGATGTGTGTAGTCATACTCACGGGACCAAATACTGTGTACTAGATCAATTTGTACCAATATATTGTCAACATAATTCATATATGCACAAGGTCAGCATTGGGTCAGCTCGAGTGGGTCTGAAAAAACTACTGTAAATAATTCATCAACCTTTTTTTCTGAAATGTTTTTATTGAAACAAACATTAAATAAATCACCCAAAATATCACAAGAAATTGTGCATAAATCACACTGAAACAGATCACAATTCTACATTTTTCACGAAGAAACAAACACAATGGAAACAGACAATCCCCAAAAATCACAAAACGCAGCCCAAAATTAAACCTATATGTCCTTATAAACACAAACACACAAGAAAGACCAGCAGGCCTAATAAACCCAAATAAACTTGAAAGATTACATTTGTGGACAACCAGCAACCAGTTCCACTGTGCTGTCACCTTTTGAGGATTGAGCATTATCTTTGGTAATCCCTTTTTCATTTCCTTTTTAAATTAAATCATAACATTAAACTGGTACGGCAATGTTCTCGACCAACATACAAAACAATGTTCTCTACTGCTAATTAAACACATGGTATTATGAATGACCAAGTGTTATCTTCAAAAGATAACCCAGTGGTTGTAAACATGTGAGTACCTTGTTTCTTCTTAGCAATATGCTACTGCCTCATCGGTCTATGAGCTGACTTCTGGGTTATTACCACCTCATTTTTTTAACATTATGACATAGACAAATTCATAATTTATTGGGTAAATATTTACATACAGTATTTAGTAGAGCGTTCCACCAACACTGGTAACTAGGGACTCAACCTTTTTACAAATGCCATTGGGAAAATCACGAGACATTGTAGGATTTTAAACAATGATTGAATTAATGGGTGTCTACCACAGCAAGCACATGTGCCACAGGTCCATGCCTGTAGATGCTCTCCACATGTATTCGTCACATGTTGGAGGTATTGGAGTGAAATGCATTCACACCAGTGCCTTCAGTTTTCTGGTTGAACATGTGTTGTGTGCATCAGTTCTCTCACATGTGCTCTTCTTTTGAACCTTAAAGATGACTGAAGCCATTGAAGTGTGTGATGTGAAGTGTGTATTGGAGAAAGGTGTGAGAGAGTAACAGGGTTATCTGGCAGAATAGAAACACATTTCATGGTCATGAATAACATATAAATGCTATCATCTCCAACAAAACCCCCTCCAGCTGGTAAATGTCTGAGAATTGTAAGTGGTCCTTTACAAGTACAGCATGCCCTGGATAACCACTGATAATGATTAACTCAACACTGCTTGGCTTTGTTTTGTCTGCTGTACCCCAGTGGTGAGGTGGTGCAACGTCTGCCGCTGACAACAACAGGACTGATATTTGACTCTTGTCAACATCACATACAAATGAATGTGCCTGCTGCCTCGGAGATCATAATAAACAATCGGTTGTGTCAATAGCCGAGAACACCAAGTACTGTTATTCTCAGAGACTGTTGATTGTGAGGTAACACCCTATTAGACAATCCAGTCCTATGAAAATGTAATTAAGTAAGTACCTGAGGGTATATTATAATTACATTTAGCTGATAGTTTTATTGAAATGAATGTACAATAGGTTCAATCAACCATGAAGATATGTACTCAAAACAGTGAGGAGCTTGGTCCAACATTTTGGAGGCAAGATACCAAACAGGCACGGTATTATTTGAATCTGGCTATTACGTTAATACTGCTCTTTACTAATAATATGCCCAAATAAAGAATGTTGTTATGAGTGTCAAATGACCACCCTACAATTGTTGAATTATTATGAATGTAATCTTTATTTAACAAGGACCATGCATCAAAAAACGTTTTTCTCAAAAAAAGAAGAGATCTTTTATGAAAGAATCAGGAATAGTGGGTGAATATTATTTTCTAAATATTCAGGTATGATTACTGCAAATTCTAATTATAACTGCTAACTGTAACGGACTTCCCTTTGGGTGTATTTTTGCATGCAAGCTCTCTTATATTTCACCTTTTAATTGAATCCAATGAAAACATATTGATCAATGGAGTGTTATTTTACAACATCACAGTCTTGTGAGACTGGTTAGCCTCTGATCAAATACAACATGTTGTAACACAGACAGTCAGATGTGTTTTGTTGTTTTTCCCGTCCAGCTTCTGTTGTTTGTTTCAGAGCTGTACACAGCCAGTAATCAACTGCCCTGCACATCGTCCCCCTGATCTATAGTCATGGCAGCGCTGCACCATGGGTATTATGTTTACTATTGATTAAAAAAATAGAGATGAAGAGAGAGAACAGAAAAACTGGCGAGCAGCAGGAGGGCAAAATAAGCTATAGTGCCCGATTAAGAACCTAGTGATAAATGTACAAATATTTAGTTTTTCATTATTTTCTTTGTTTGATTCCTCATTGTTAAAAACAGCTGCCACATCTAACGTAAGATGTGTAGAAAGGTAAGGTTTAAATGTTTAGCAGGGTCGGTTTCAATAGCATTTCAATCAGGAGAGACTTAATTTGGTTAAAAGAACATTTATTGACACGTCGTATGATAAATCTTTGGCGATTAGACCCCAATCCTGAAATCGTATATCTAAAGGGGGAAATGCAGCCGTGAGCATATAGGGAACCCCCCCGGGGTCTAGACACAGGTGATGATGCTGAAGATCTGGATTTGATGAGGAGATGGGATGAAGAGGAGGTGTGATGAGGTCTTTGGATTAGCTCTCACTGGATATGATGAAAGGAGGTGGATGGGGAGGAGGCGGGCGGCAACATGAAAACCTGAAATCACAGCTGACTGCAGGAGAGGGGAGAACCATTTTAAAGTTTGGCTGCAGCACGGTATTGGCTGCTGGAGAATGAGGTGAAATGTAATAGGTTAAAGAGAACGCCCATGATGAGCTGATTATATGCAGCTGCGGCGTGAATGTATATATAGCCAGTCTTCCTGAAAGAACTTGCGCTGAGCTTCATTTATCTTATTGTCATAAATCAGCCAGATTTAAAAAAATGCATTTCATGTATTCACTGTTAATTATTCAAACATAATAGTAGCTAGGAACCAGATATTAAAATCTTTAATCTCTTCTAAAATAAATAAAATGGAAGGTTTATAAAATGGCACTGCATTTTTCATAAATCTCATAGACTTTTGGTATTGAGACTGAAGTCACACAGTGCACACCAACATAGATGCAGATTTGTTTTTAATTGCAAAATATAGGGGGGGGAGGATGCATTCATGTGGAACACAGTAACATACCATATAGGGCGATATGTTGTTCAGCCAGTTGTGTATTTCCAACTGTTTTGCCTTTAAAGTACACATGCAATAAACAAAATATCTCCCCTAAAATCTTTTCAAACAACCTAAAAAGGAGTGCAAACGATGAGGGAGCACAATTCAAACACATGTTACTGACATACCAACACAGTCTCACAAAAAAACGTGTAATAACTACGTTGGTCCACAACTTGGGACGTAGTATTTCTACAAAAACGCCTCTACGTTTTTTTTCACCATTCATTCCAATGGCTGGCGTCTATGTCACGTGATCTTCAAATTTCTCCCTGCAGAAAAAAAAAACATGGCCGACATTTGTTTTATTCTCTGTGGAAAATGACTATGTTAAGGTTAGTTTGGCCATTAAAATGCGTTTTGATGTCATTTGATGCGAGAAATATGAGTCGTTATTTCAGGTTATGTGTGCAGTGGATGTACATGATCTTTAGTTTGCTAGTTATTACGAAGATTACTTCAGGAAATTGTGTCCATTCAACGTTTTCATTGTTACCAAGGTGGTTGCTTGCTAGGGACGCTGCTATCGATATTATTTCTGTTATGTTGCGTAACTGTTTAATGGTGTTATCTTTATTGCTACCCCCTTCCACGTCAATGTATAGTGTTGGTCCACAGCGCAAACGTATTAGTTTAACAAAATCCGCATCTAAAATTGTGGCATAGATACGTTATTTTCCCCTGTGCAATTCTCCAACCCAGTCTCACATCTCACATCACATCGTCATAAACAAATACCGGAAACAGACCGAAAACATTTAAAAAAAATAAAATAATACTTTATTCCGAGCGTGCTTGCTTTTCTCTTTGAAAGTCATCACATAATGGCATTGTAATACACGGTTTGGCTGCATTAAATATTACATATCTTCCGTAGCTCTCTATTTATAGAGCCCTGATGAGAAGACTTCCAGACAAACATGAGTAACTGCCGCCAAAACTGAAAACGTGACGTGGATCATAAATATATCAGCAATTAAACAACATCTTACATTTCTTTTCACACAATACGTCTCCTTGCAGTATCAACACTAATTCGGCTGACTTTTATATTTGATCCAATTGGTACATAGGCTGTATTTACACCATAATGGTGCACAGCTGATATAAAGGGTGGTTAGAGCATGTTATTGAATCTCATTATTTTTATTATTAGATATTAATAGGATCCCTATAAAGTATATTCATTAATCGTTATTCTCTACTAATAGCTAATTAAAGACTGTATATAATGACTATTTTGCACATCCCTTTCAAGATTTCAAGATTTTCTAAGGTTTATTGACATATCATATTCACAAACGGTGTAGTTATGCATTGAATTAAAAACTTGGGTCGCAGGTTCCTCAACAGTGCATTACAAGACATCTATAAATATGTGTGCATACCTCCAGCAATGTTATCTATGTTGAAGCACTTATTTGAACTGATATTATACATAATGTATTATACTCTTATAAGATGTATGTAGATAGTATAAGAAATGTGCAGAATATGACAGTTTAATGGTGGAGGTACACATATATTGATAGATGTCTTGTAATGCACTGTTGAGGAACCTGCGACTCAAGTTTTTCATCTCCGACCTTGTCAGGTATTGAACAATCAATAAATAAAGAACACAGAATTATTAAATATAAAACACATAATTTGTGTGATTATACTAAATGAGTTACAACTGTTACACATGCTGATGTAACGTAAATGTTTCCAACTTGGGATCAACAAAGTATATCTTATCTTAAGATGAACGATGGCTACTGCCATATTTGCTAAATGTGCCTCTGAACCTTGACAAGTGCATGTTTCAGGCTTATCAATTAACAACAGGAGGGGTCACAGACATAAGACCAGCTGTTAAATGAAGCTCTTCTGACCTTAGCTGGCATGTGGGTATATTAATGCTGCCCATTATGGGCACAAGCAATTTTCACCCATTTATTAATTATATGTTTTATAACAGTGTTCCTATCCCCTAAACCTCCAGGGATGTGCAGTTTAATACTGGCAACTTCTTATTATGGGAAATACGAAAACGTCTTGTAAAACTACAATTCCCAGTGGAGACGTGCCATGGATAGAGAACATGTTGCGAAACACAATAGCCAGCATGTGTAGTTCTGGGGACGGGGTGGACCCGTTCAAATCCAGTTTTGGACAGTCTGCCGTGGTTCCATCCCATTTCAAGTGCTGTCCGACGCTCGGCATAACCCTCGGAGCACACTCAAACATCCAATCACAGAGCTTGAGGACTATCACAGGGTTTGTGAAGCGAAGCGGAGAGAATACTTACTTCCGGGTGTAATATTCTCTAAAGCAAATGAGCTGCTCCGACCCCCGGTCCTGACGGACTCCAACTTGTGTTTATTAATCAAACAAATAAATAAACACAGGGATAATTATGTGTTATTGTTGAGTAAATGGAGAATTGGACAGGGGAAAATAACGTAGATCTATGCCACAATTTTAGATGCGGATGTTGTTAAACTAATACGTTTGCGCTGTGGACCAACACTATAAATTGACAGGGAAGTGGGTAGCAATAAAGATAACACCATTAAACAGTTACACCACATAACATAAATAATATCGATAGCAGCGTCCCTAGCAACCATTTGTTAGTTAATTAGCTCCTTTTTTATTAAGTTACAATACCAAAAAAAAAACATTGGTCAAATAGGTAGTACAACATGGATGATAGCCAATTTGCATCTCCTCTATTGCATGCATTGAAAGCAAAAGCTAACCCAATACTTTATTGGACTCCACATTACATTTCACAGAAAACACCTGCAAGAGTTTACCATACACAGGTATTATGTAACTATATCAATATCTAAATGCAATCTAGTTTGGTACAGTTTCAGATATTAAGTGTTCATTGCCTGTTGTCAACACACAAACTACCACTACAGGTCAAGTCCTGCATACAACGGTGTCTATTTCACAAAGAACTGAAGGTAAGTGGAGGTAGAGCTGGGCGAAAAACAATGTGAGGGTATTCATCTAAACTTTCTATTGTGTTAACGATGGAATTAAATCATCTCTTGGTCAACTGTGTTGATTGGGTACCACCCACCTAATGCTTTTATCATTAGGTGGGTGGTACCCAATCAATTCAAACAAGTGTATCAAGCAATGGAGCTAGCAAATTGTACTGGTATAATAAGTATAGTATCAAATAAAATGTTATTCATTTAGTGCAATATCAAAAAATACAAATTTGCTTCAAGAAACTGTCACCTAAACAATACGTTGTATATACGTTTTTATAAGTCAGACCAAAATTAAGAACTACCTACAAGGTCAAAAATAAAATGTTGTCTCTGACAATCTTTGAGCAGATTTTTGGTTCGTCAAATTAAGTGGTTATACAGTTTTACAGTTAACTGATACTGTGTTTTATTCTCGAGCTCGGAAATTGTTTGAGCTTTACACCATATTTTACAGTTTTCATTCTTAAGCAAGTCATTTAGTAGCTTTAACTCAAAATACATATTTTACAAGATCAATAATTGGTTAGGACGTTTCAGTCGTTGTTTGCTCTCTCTTTAGTAGTCATATTTAGTTTCATTGTAAATGCCAATTGGACAAGTATACATTTTAATGATATGGTATTTATAACATATCGCCCAGCGCTAAATAGAGGTAAACAGTTAACCTATCATGATCAAATCCCCTCTGTGCAGTGCAGCCCACCAAGACACATCTTTACTAGAGGGATTGCATGCAAGGAAAAACTCAAGCATGTCACCACCATCCTTGCAGATTCACAGTATTTAGAGATGACGTCAAAGGGTTTACAATTGATATACAGTGTTGGTCCAATTTAATGTGGTCTGTGGTTTTCATCATATTTGGTCAAACAGATCTTCGCTGGCCTTGTGCGTGCGCCCGGTTCACTATATCCTGGTACATCTTGGACCTGAGGAACCTTGGGTACGAGTCTTTTTCCATGAGACTGTAGACTTTGGATTGGACTTCATTGAGGCTAGTTGAGGATGGAACCTTAAGAGTCTGCTTGGTCTTTTCCCTGGTGCGGTAGTCAATGTTTATCTGCAGGGATAGGGAAAGCATCATGTATCTTATTATAGCAGGATATCACAATCATAGTACAATTTCTACAATTTATAATGATTATTATTGGAAAAAAGGTCCTTTCCCAAGCATCTTTCAATAAAGGAAGCAACACATAAGCTCAGTCACAGTCACACACCTCTCTGGGTGCCTGGTTGTCAATGAACTCATGGAGGATCTTGTTTGCTTTGGACACAAGCTTGGTAGAGCTTTTGAGTTTCTTGTACTCCTCGCAGGCCATCCAAAACTCGATATTCTCGTCACTGAACTCTGACTTGAGAAATGTCCGGAAGGCAGCCAGGCCATCTGGAAAAACAAATGAATCAGACGATGACGGGAGGAGGTAAAGACAACAAACACATGATTAATACTGCTGCGTAACACCTATTTCGGTAAAGCAGGATGCTAGATGTTTTTTGTCTTTTTAACATACAGTAGTGTAGCTTGATTATGTGATAATAAC
This sequence comes from Pseudochaenichthys georgianus, assembly GCF_902827115.2. Taxonomy (NCBI): domain Eukaryota; kingdom Metazoa; phylum Chordata; class Actinopteri; order Perciformes; family Channichthyidae; genus Pseudochaenichthys; species Pseudochaenichthys georgianus. The sequence goes on along the minus strand of NC_047506.1, from coordinate 29,935,524 downwards.
CTTCATTCTATGTTGATGTTTTTCTAGTGCGTACACACTCTTGTTCCCAGGAGCGGGAAACAGCTTTCATGATTGGAACACAAACAAATGAGAGCAAAATACTCCCACAGAGATCTTTTTTGTGCTGTCAAGATAAGTGATCAGTTAATATGCTCCCCATTGATGATAACAAGGGCATGTTTTTCTATGTGCCTGTGTCATGTTGACATGTCATTTCCATCCTTCTCATCTGCTGCTTACTTAATAAAGCTGTACAGAGAGGAGATGGTCCAATTGCATATTCCATAAAAATTACTGAAATTAGAAGGACTAACACACATTATCATGCATATAAACAAAACAACATGAAGGGTTTAAATGGGCACAGGGTTACACAAACATACACACACTTTAGGCTGCCTTTACAAAACCACCCCAACAAACATGTTAAAACTAAAGGAAAGCATACGTGAGGCAACGGACACAAGCTTTTAGTGTCCAATCTTTATGTGCTTTTTTTTGTTTTTTAAAGCGTTTAAAGGATTCCCACCTTAGTAAAACACTGTGTGAAACGATCCCAGGAAGCACAGACCTCCACTGAGAATGCAAACTTCAATTTAATTATAATCTTATCAGCCAATCAAAGATTAAATGTAGCATTTATTTTTATTAAAATGCAGTTGTTTGTGAAAAAGTGGTCAGATGTTTAAAGATTCCCTACAAATATTGATTGGGCTCAAAATTGCAATATTGTTTGATAATCTAACTTTTGGTGCCAATCTAGTCAACACACAAATAAGAAAATGGGCAGCTCAGCCTTTTTAAAACAATACTACGCAAAATCCCTACACAAGGGTATTATTGAAGCAGTGATTGTTAAACCGCAGTTATACCAATTTTATCAGAGTTGCTTAATTGCTTGTTTTTTTCATGGAATAGTTGCAAATGATGACTCAATCAATGTTAAAAGAAGTGGGGACACACTTTTAAAAACATTAACCAATATCATAATTATTTTAAACTACATCAAACCCAAAAGGAAAACAACACACAACATGGTAAGTATTAAGGTAGCTTTTATGTGTAAAAGAAAAGGGTTCAAGGTATGGTTGCTTGTAAAGTGGTTCACACTTTAGACTGAGGTTATGGTAAAGGTTATGATTTGTTTGGAAGTGTTGGCTGAGAGAGAGAAACCGATGACAGCTAACAAGAGACTTGCACACGGAAATATGGTGCAAGAGAAGTACGGCATGATGGCCCTGAAGTGCAAGTCAAACAATCCAGTCTCACGGCATTTCGTGTTCACCAACACGATTTTTAATCACGTGTTAATCGTGTTGTGTTCACCAACACGATTTGCCCCTTTTTTTCGTGTTGCACAGCACGATTTTAAAAGCAATGTATTTCTACTGCCTGCAGCACGTCTTTTTCTCCGGTCGGGTCGAGGAAGACCGGAAGCTGTGTGGTTCATAAAAACATGTTCTTATTCAATATCAAGCCACAGTTATTGCTTTTATTTGAAATCGTATAATTTCGGACTTTTGTTGCCATCTGTGAGGAAAATAAATCAATAGAACACGAATCAATAGATTAAAAATCGTGTTGGTGAACACGAAATGCCGTGAGACTGGGTTGAGTCAAAACAGCATTTCAGGAAACACCACAGCATTTCAGAAAACGCCACAGCATTTCAGGAAACACCACAACATTTCACAAAACACGACAGTATTTTAGAATGGGGCTCACTAGTGAAGACTGATTAAGGCAAAAATCCGGAGCAGTTCACAATAATGTTAACACAAATGTAAGCAAGTAATCTACCTTAGAAAATCTAAGTCAGTGCAGCAAGGGAACTAAATGAACTGTAAGGACCCAGTTGGGAGTATTACCCACAATGCACAGCAGCTGGGACTGAGTCAATCACTGGAGACTCAGATGTAATCACACTGGGACCCACCATGTTTTTATTTAAAACCTACATTGTTGCATAGCTTAAATCACTCCGGCTATGCAGCATTTTTTAAATGCTTAGATTTTTGTTATTTTTCACTCTGCATAACAGGCTTGGCTACAGTACACACTGCATCTCTATGACATAAGCTTAAAAAGCAAAGCCCTCACAGAGTGTTCTTGTTCTCACTAGACACATTACATCTGACAGCGTGCACAAGTCTGACCACCAGCAAATACATAATCAGCTTTACACACTGAAGAATGACACTAGACTGCAGTCTGGTATAGTTGTAACACACACACCATCCTTATAAATTGAATAAGAACCTAGCTTAATGCAATATCCAAGCAAGGGAACATTCAGTACTGTGTTAATCTTTGCTCTACCATTCCTTCTAATTTAGGTTGGTGCATGTACTGTACATGTTTTAGTCAGCTGAAAAATGCTTGGTCAATTGAAACAGGAAAGTGAATCACAGTGTCTTCGCCTGGGGAGGGCTGTGTTCTTGGCTTGGTTACAAACAACATTTATTTTCGTAGGTGACGTAAAGGATCCATTAGTTATGTTATGTCACAACCTCGATCTGAACAAAATGAATAATGTTAATGCGAGTGCACACAGTTCTTCTCAGTGTATATCTCTAATCCCTTACACAGTGTTACATATAATCACTATTATCACTTCGATGAGAGGCAATAGTTATCAATGTTTTGCATGCTTAGGCCAAAGCATTATAACTTAACTCTGGTGGCGGAAAAAACTAGTATGTTTGGCATCAGAAAAACAAAGACATTGTGCAGGAAATATGCATAGTTGTTGTTTTGTCAGTTAAAAGTGAATACAGTTGGGATGCAAATATCCCATTATTTCATGTGACATCAATCACTATAGGAATTTGCATTAAAAGGCAAAGAAAAAATGTGGATGGAGACAACTACACTGGGAAGCAAGGACTTCACAGTTGCATCTTCCAACCTGGTCTCACCAGAATGCGTGACTCCACCACGACTCCTTAACACCGTATTGCGTGGTGGAGTCACACACTCTGCTACATTTACGTGTCTGTATCACGCAAAAAACCCCAATGTAAAGTGAATGAGGCTCCTTTGTCGTGGTGCACACACGCATTTCTACAACGTCCCGCAGTGAGCTTTTATTCTATAAAACGTTTTTAAAATCTACTTTATAACTTGTAGTAACTCACGGGAGGCTTCTTTTATTTTATTTGTATTCATAATAATTTTTATTTTTCGTCAGAATGTAAAAATTACATTAGTTACACATTTTTGTTCTCAAAAAACAGTGCATTGTGTGTAATACAACTGTGATTTTTATTAAATTAGTTAAGTTAAGGAAGGCCAGGGGCCTCATTTATAAAGGGATATACGCTCAAAAAATGCCTTACGCCAGTTTCTACGCAATGTTTGCGATTTATAAAATACTAACTTGACGGGAAAATGTGCGGTCCTCCACGCAAACTCTAACCCATGCGTACACACTAAGCACAAAAACGGGAGAGACGACAAACTGCGACACCGTTAGCAGAAGGAAGAATGGAGAGAAATGTGTGGAAATAATACCATTAATAAAATGTTATCTCTCATTTATCATATGAAGAATTCAGACTCCTCAGTGCACACAAAAACATAACTTGGAGAAATAAATAAATACGGATATGTTATTTAAAACCACCTCAAGTATGTTAATATTATGAAATGTTTTCTCAAATTATGCATTAAGCAGGAGGACAGAATTACATCTAAACTGATGCCGTTTTGCATTTCTATAAGTTGTAGATACGAGCATGGTTTTATATACTATCACGTTTAATCGTGTTTTATGCCGTTTGCCAAGACTTGATAAGTCGCTCGTAAAACACAGGAGGTATGGAAACTAAGAACACGATATGTGGTAAATTGTACAGCTAATATAACACAACACATTAGTTGTATTTCCTTTAACTGGATTATGGATATATAGTTGCTGATCGACAGCTGGGACACAAACCACCAAATACAAACAAATAATTCAGATCCAGTCGTCATGACTCCACTCCGGTGGGATTGCCTGATCATTTCTTAGTTTCTCATCAAGGGGGTGTCTCTTGTCCCCGGTACAAACACACTGCCTGAGGAAGGCTATGTGTATTTATTTTGTCATTAACCTTTTTTGGACCACTTATTTATTTATTTTGGTGACGATCCGACCTCCATGCTGCTACTCTGGTTTAAACTGCATCCACCAAACAATATGATTTATCTCGACCTCCCCAAAATAACCAAAATCTGACACGGTGTGAGATGTCTTTTTTAGCTGTTCTGTCGTCATTTCCTGCTATCTTCTTCATAAAGTCAGTCAAAATGAATGAATGAATGGGCATTTATATAACATTGTGTCCTTGGGCAAGACACTTCACCTGAACTTGCTCCTGTGGGTATTGTCCACAGTGACCATTGCATGTATAACAAATATGTGTAATGTGTATTTGTAAAGCGCTTTGAGCATCTGGAAAAGCGCTATAATAAATGTAAGGAATTATTATTATTATTTCTTTGACTATTTATAGGCAAAATGGGCGTTACGTGAAGTCTGCAAAAGCTGCACCGCATTTCGAGTCGATTGTGATTTATAAAGGGAAACCGGCGTAGGACGTGCCGCACGCATGTCCTACGCCGCTACGCAATGTTTTGTGAATCAGAAAATGTCGGAACATTTCTGTACCTATTTTTTGGATTTCTACTACGTAAGCAACCTTCCCACGTGAATCCTACGCACGGCGTTATAAATGAGGTCCCAGAGCTTCAGCTGTGTCAAATAGATTGTTCCATTTAGTTAACTTTATTTAAAAGATAATTATATTCCTATTTGATCATGTCCCCTTTATTGTATTACGAGCGTCCATTCCCATTGGATAACAGAGGATTTTACACCCGGAAGTAAGTATTCTCCTTACTGTCGATTGATTTTACAGTGATATCTGCACTACTCATCAACTCAAAAACACCAAATGATCCTTGTTAATTACACAACATTGATTGGTTTAAATTGTGTACAATGCTTTTGTATTTTTCCCCTTCGATTCGGAGAAACAAATGTTTTTTCTGAGTTTTTGGATGACACTACACTACCCAGAATCCTCAGCTATCGTTTGGGACTACACCCAAGCCCCCAGGAAGTGCGCCGGACTCAGATGAACATATTTGTGGTGGCCAAACAGCGGTACTACACTTCAGTTTGGTTGCCAGTCCCGGAAACACTTTTTCCCATTGACTTACATGGGGAAAGAGTGGTCTGTAAATCGTTGGATATTTTTTTTTTAAACTAAACTACCCAGTATGAACACTTGTATAGCCCTAAAAACATTTGTTCCTCAAGTTGTAAAAATGTGCTAATAACGTTATTCTGAGCGTTATTTCCCTCTGCATTATGAACGCGCATCTAACCCACAGGACCGCACCACCCTGCACGTTCATCTTACGTGTTCAGCACTACATGCGTTTACCTTTACCCATGGATGCACAATAAGAACGGACCCATATCGCCTTACTGCCCACGGAGCTGTAATAACAGATATATTGCACATGTTTGCTGTAATTCATCATTTGTAAAATATTATAATACATGGGCTGTATGATTAAATCTTGTACCGTAAATGTTGTATTAAATAAAGTTAATATTACCGAAATAGATTAACGTCCCTGCATATGCCCTGAGTTGCACATAGCTCCAACGATCCAACACACACACACACACACACACACACACACACACACACACACACACACACACACACACACACACACACACACACACACACACACACACACACACACACACACACACACACACACACACACACACACACACACACACACACACACACACACACACACACACACACACACACACACACACACACACACACACACACACACCCCATTTGTATTGAATGAGAGAGGTTGTTGTGTTTAATATTCATGAGAATATTTGTCATTGTTCAAATGACAATAAACATTAGCATAAAGCATATTTGTCCACTCATATGTTGATAAGAGTATTAAAAACTTGAAAAAAATTCCTCTAAGGTACATTTAGAACAGATCAAAAATGTGCGATTAATTTGCGATTAATCGCGATTAACTATGGACAATCATGCGATTAATCGCGATTAAATATTTTAATCGACTGACAGCCCTAATATATATATATACATATATATATATATATACATACATATATATATACATATACATATATATATTAGAGCTGTCAAACGATTACAATTTTTAATCAGATTAATCACAGCTTAAAAATTAATTAATCATGATTAATCACCATTCGAACTATGTCCAAAATATGCCATTTCTTTATGTATATTGTTGTGGGAATGGAAAGATAAATGATTCTGATTGGCCAGAAGACATTATCAAAGATGTTCTATTGAGAAGACGATCACTACGTGACAAAAGTTTTCTAAACCGTTTCTAGTCTTCGGTATTTCCAGACAAGTGGCTACTGAAATCAATCTGTCTGTTCAATTTACTCAGTGCGAGCTGGCGGACTTTATTTTGCTTACTTTAACATCATTTGTCATGGTGGGGCTAAGCCATTTCATGGTATGGCTGTAGCCTGCGCTGCCACTGGTGGAATGTATGGGGCGGGCCATTCTGCACATGCGTTAAATGCGTTAAATATTTTAACGCAATTAATTGAAAAAATTATGTACCGCCGTTAACGCGATAATTTTGACAGCATTAATATATATATACAGTGCAATAATTATTTCATGCTAAATTAAGCTCTGTTGCTTGGATATCACTAGATCCTGTTACAGCCTATGGTTACAGCCAGTACAGCGTAATATAAAAGTACATAACGATTGATGTGTAAATTAGCATAATTACTAGCTAGCCGCTAGCTGTTAACTGCCGCCTCGTTAATATCAAATCCATCATAATAACAATCCATTACCATGCTGTCATGAACGTGCGGTGCTGTTACGTGTACGCAAATTGACGTGCTTGATGTGAACGAGCATTATGGGGGGCATGGATAAAGTTGCGCATGCGCTATGAGCGCACATACGGGTACTTCTCAGGCATGCCGGGTAATCTGTGACGTTTCGCTCTCTCAAAAGTTGGGCCATTTTATCATCATGCGCCAATGAGCAACTCTCATAGTAATGAATGAGGCCCCGCCTCCCACACTGTATCCAGTTCTTATTATACATCCATGACTACACCATGTGCTTAGCTTGACAAACCCCGTGTTCAGTCCTCAAGCTCTGTGATTGGTTGACCTCCAACTGCATTCCATATGAAAAAAAAAAGATAAGATAAAATCATACTTTATTCAGCAGTGCTTGCTTTACTCTTTGAAAGTCATCACATGAATGCATTGTAATAAATGGTTTGGTTGCATTAAATATTACACATCTGTCGTAGTTCTTTATTTATCTACAGAGATCGGGCATCAGAATAGACCGGAAACTATTCTTTTACCGTTCTGTTTTAATTTCACAATAAAGTTAGTAGTAATAATTTGTTTTGATATTATTGTTTTTTATTAACTACTAGACCGATGGGTCATGTTAAGACCATCTTTTCTGTGTTGCTGTGGGTTTTTTCCATCGCTTTTGTGTTACAAATATCAAAACAATAACAACATATCCGTCGTAAACTAAACCAGAATATAAACCAGAATAAACCAGCATATTTTATTTTGTTAACACTGTAAACTTGACAGCTTTTTAACCCGCACCTCCTACTGGTTAAAGCACGTTATTACACGTTTAGAGTAATTGCAATGCAGGAAGATTGTGTTGCTTTTTAATAACTGTTTTAAAATGCCTTTTTCTTAATGTCTTTCATTTTTGTAAAGCACTTTTGAATGTGTTATATTTGATGAAAACATTTAAATATTAAGAGTACATACACAATAGTTGGAAAGTAGAAGGTCAATGATATAAATATAGAATAACAAATATCAAGAAGATACTGTAAATAATATCTACAATAAAACAGTTTAGTGCCTGATAGGAGGATCTGCAAAACAGACAAACCAATAAGGCTTTATTTAAACATTAACGAATACTTTAGGTTAAGGTCTTCTTTTAAATAAGAAAAAAGCTTTGGGGGTATCTATCTACAGATACATATTAAGCCTGACAACGTACTCAACGTCTAATATATTGCATGGCTTGTTTTGGAACTTGACAATCAACTTTCCTGCAATGTTAACTATGTTGAAGCACTTATTTTAACCGATATTATACATATTTATTATACTCTTATAAGATGTATGTAGATAGAATAATACATGTGCAGAATACGACAGTTTAATGGTGGAAGTATACACATATATTGATAGATGTCTTGTAATGCACTGTTGAGGAACCTGTGACCCAAGGTTTTCATTCATTGCATAACTACACCGTAGTTGTGAATATGCTTTATACGGATCTGCAGATAAATATTTAGTCTTCTCAAGCACCAACTATCAAATATCTCTCCTGATTGTTGGCACTTGACAATCACCTTCACTGAATTTGACTCAGATGTAACTAAAGTCTGATTTAAGGGTTGTTTATATTTCACATCATTAATCCAAATCTGTAATGTAACTAAAATAAATGTAGCGGAGTAAAAATACCAGGTTAACCTTAAAGAAAGCCCTCAGGATTATAAAAGACCCCCATCACCCCAGCCACAAACTGTTCTGTCGGCTGCCGTCTGGCAGGCGGTACCGCAGCATTCGGACTAAAACCACCAGACTCAGGGACAGTTTCATCCCACAGGCCATAAGACTATTAAACACCTGAACTTAGAAACAACATCCATAACATTCATCTGGCTGCTACTTGGAAATTATGTATCTAATATATCATATTCCAATCACTTGTATATAGACTCTTATTGCACTATTTCACTATTTTTCTATGTATCTGTTTTATTGTGTTGCACTGTTGGAGGAGCCTGCGACGTTCAATTCCTGTTTTGAATAGTGTGCCGTCGATGGGTTTCATTCCATTTCAAAGTGCTTTTTGACTCTTCGCACTGCCACTCCAACATCCAATCACAGAGCTTGAGGACTGATCACTGGGTTTGTCAAGCTAAGCACATGGTGTAGTCCCAGACAATAGCTGAGGATTCTGGGTAGTGTAGGGTCTTCTGCCATCCAAAAACTCAGAAAAAATATTTGTTTCTCTGAATCGAAGGGGAAAAATACAAAAGCATTGTACACAATTTAAACCAATCAATGTTGTGTAATTAACAAGGATAATTTGGTGTTTTTGAGTTGATGAGTAGTGCAGATATCACTGTAAAATCAATCGACAGTAAGGAGAATAATTACTTCCGGGTGTAAAATCCTCCGTTATCCAATGGGAATGGACGCTCGTAATGCAATAAAGGGGGCATGATCAAATAGGAATATAATTATCTTTTAAATAACGTTAACTAAAGGGAACAATCTATTTGACACAGCTGAAGCTCTGGGGCCTCATTTATAACGCCGTGCGTAGGATTCACGTGGGAAGGTTGCTTACGTAGTAGAAATCCAAAAAATAGGTACAGAAATGTTCCGACATTTTCCGATTCACCAATGCGCACCGGCGAGGAAAGTGCGTACAGCACTTCCTACGCCAGTTTCCCTTTATAAATCACAACCGACTCGAAATGCGGTGCAGCTTTTGCGGGCGTCACGTAACGCCCATATTTGCCTATAAATAGTCAAAGAAACACCCATTCATTCATTCATTCTGACTGACTTTATGAAGAAGATCGCAGGAAATGACGACAGAACAGCTAAAAAAGACATCTCACATCGTGTCAGATTTTGGTTATTTTGGGGTGGTCGAGATAAATCATATTGTTTGGTGGATGCAGTTTGAACAGAGTAGCAGCATGGAGGTCGGATCGTCAGCAAAATAAATAAATAAATGGCCGAAAAAGGTTAATGACAAAAACAATACACATAGCCTTCCTCAGGCAGTGTGTTTGTACCGGGGACAGGAGACACCCCCTTAATGAGAAACTGTAAGACATGGGTCGGCAACAGGCGGCCCGCGGGCCATTGTTGGCCCGCCAGCAATAATATTTGGCCTGTAATTTTGAGAATCAAAAATAAAATATTATTTTGAGATTTTTTTTTTTTTTTTTTTAACAACATAAGACCGAGAGTCGCACATCAGGGTTTCCGTTAGCAGGTAATCACCGGTTTTTATCTGGTAAAATTAATTAAAACCCGGTAAATTCAAAACCTGCTGGTCAAAATGTCTGGTAATAATTAGGGATGCTCCGATCGATCGGCCGCCGATCATTATCGGCCGATATTCACTCTTAATAGTTTGATCGGTGCTCTCTATAAAGGCCGATCAGCAGAACTGGATCTGATCTATATGGACATAAACGCGAGTGAAGTATAACCGGACCCGAGAGAGAGAGATCAGATCAGCTGCTGCATAATCACCTGAATCCCCGCCCACTGTTTAGCACGCTGCATGAGAAACTGACGGGCTGTCAGGAGAGAGAGAGGGGAAAAGAGAGGATCCATTTCTCCCGTGTTATTATCCAAAGTTAATGTACACTTTTGAATAATGTACTTCATCTACTACAAGTAGTTTGTTTGAATGTAATAAGTATGCTGTTTGTTGTTTGTGGAATCATTTATTGAAAAATGAATCTGAACTTTTCGATCTGTAACGATTATAAACTGAAGCAATATAACAATGACTCCCATTAACTGAGTTTTAAACATCAGCATATCCGGTCATAGTCCGGTGATTACCTGCTAACAGAAACTTTGCTACACCATTCTTATTATTATTATTGAAACATGGTAAGTTTCAAATTTGTCCGATAAAATAAATTCTGTCCCGACATATCCGCTTACATTCATAATGTCAGCGGAGGGAGGGGAAGCGGCGCTGTGGAAGAGCAGAGTGGCGAGGGAGAGCTGTCATCTTCCCTTTACAAGCTTCAAACATGTATTTATCGTGTGACTTTGGAAATAAAAGTTCCATATTCTGAAAGCCAAGACTTTGTTTATTTAAAATCAAACAAAACACCCGAACCCTGAAAAACTATTTTTTTACGCAAATCCACGTTTATTTTGAAATGAGCCGTTGCGACTTCCGACTGATTTCGATAGAGCCGGTCACATATGGCAAATGTGTGGTTGTGGGGAACCAGGTCAATTAAAGTACTTATTTAACTATTAAATACATTGAGTTTGAGTAAAACACTTGGTTACTGATTCATTTAGGTTATAATAGCCTATATTAAATTGCAAAGCAAAACATGCTGTAATTGATTTATTTTGTCCTTTGATATTTTTTTAAAGGTTTTCAACCTGAAAAAATCCTAATGTGTCCTTGAAAAGTAGAAATAAAGAAAAGGAAAAAGGATTCGAGTTGTCCATGCATCCTCTGTTGCCCCTCAAGCCTCTCAAATGTGGGCAAACACTCAAATAAATGCCAACAAATCAGAGAACTTGACAATACTTATCAGAATAAAAGTATGTTAAATAACACTGCTACCTAGTTAATAACTCTACTTTACTCAGTGGAGGCTCGTCCATTGAGGAAAGGGAGGACCATCCTCCCTAAAATTTCAGAGAAAAAATTACTTTGAAGAGAACAATAAACACCTCAATTTAAAAGATAAGTCTGTTAAAATACAGATAATAGCCCTGGCTTTGGGACTGAAATGGGGCTAGAGAGGACGAGCCTCCCTTTGGGCGGGTCTAGCCAGAGACTCTGGATTGGGCACCTATATCATCAGTGAACCAATCAGCGGATCTGACTACGCATCAGAGTGTTGATGGGGAGGGTTATCAGCGATATCAGAGTTTTTTCTGAACCGGGGAACATGGGCGCTGTGCCCTCTTACCAAAATCAATTCCTTGAATTAGGCTTTGATTATGTTCTGGCCCGCCATCTTGTGGCTCAGCAAAAAATTGGCCCAAGGCCAAACTTACTTGCCTACCCCTGCTGTAAGAAGTGAACAGGGAATCCCCCCGGTGTGGAGTCATGACGGCTGGATCTGAATTATGTTTTTGTATTTGGTGGTTTGTGTTCCAGCTTTCGATCAGCAGTGCGCAGCGTCTCCACTGCAGCCCGTGCGTCTCAACCCCCCGCAGCAACCCTATATCCACCAGTTAAATGAAATACAACTAATGTGTTGTGTTATATTAGCTGTACAATTTACCACATATGGTGTTCTTAGCTTCCATACCTCCTGTGTTTTACGAGCGACTTATCAAGTCTTGGCAAACGGCATAAAACATGATAGTATATAAAACCATGCTGGTATCTACAACCTATAGAAATGCAAAACGGCGTCAGTTTAGACGTAATTCTGTCCTCCTGCTTAGCGCATCATTTATGAGAAAACATTTCATAACATTAACACAACACATTCGAGGTGGTTTTCATGAGCATATCCGTATTTATTTATTTCTCCAAGTTATGTTTTTGTGTGCACTGAGGATTCTCAAACAGGCGTTTGTTAAATCATTTTGAGATTGGCTTTAATCAATGTTTGAAAAGGAATTCTTCATATATGATAAATGAGAGGTAACATTTTATTTATGGTATTATTTCCACACATTTCTCTCCATTCTTCCTTCTGCCAACGGTGTCGCAGTTTGTCGTCTCTCCCGTTTTTGTGCTTAGTGCGTACGCATGGGTTAGAGTTTGCGTGGAGGACCGCACATTTCCCGTCAAGTTAGTATTTTATAAATCGCAAACATTGCGTAGAAACTGGCGTACGCCATCTTTTTAGCGTATATCCCTTTATAAATGAGGCCCCTGGCCTTCCTTAAAAACTAACTAATTTAATAAAAATCACAGTTGTATTACACACAATGCACTGTTTTTTGAGAACAAAAATTCGTAACTAATGTAATTTTTACATTCTGACGAAAAATTAAAAATGATTATGAATATTAATAAAATAAAAGAAACCTCCCGTGAGTTACTACAAGCTATAAAGTAGATTTTAAAAAACGTTTTATAGAATAAAAGCTCACTGCGGGACGTTGTGTGCACCACGACAAAGGAGCCTCATTCACTTTACATTGGGATGTTTTGCGTGGTGCAGACACGTAAATGTAGCAGAGTACGTGACTCCACCACGCAATGCGGTGTTAAGGAGTCATGGTGGAGTCACGCATTCTGGTGAGACCAGGTTGCTTCTGCATCTGTGGCTAATACATGAACAATCTCAACTGGAAGAGTAGACAAAAGAAAATCCCAACTTGATGAGCAGAAAAATTACAAATATTTTTGATCAAACAACCCAAAGAAAATGGATTTTGATAAAGGATTTATTGTTAAAGGCCATTCGTCAAGCACACAAAACAAACATCTTCTGGTTCCAGCTCCTGTAATGTGAATATGTGCTGCTTCTCTCTGTTTAATATTAATGTAAATAAAACATATTTAGGTTTCAGTTTTATGATTGGGCTCTGGGACATCCTACAAGGCATTTAAAAAAGGCTTGCATTGCTGCCTACAGTTTGCATTGCTGCCTACAGTAGTCTGTTTTCAAAAGAAGCTTGTCACTATCCATAGGGGGCATTGTAATTATGCCAACACCCAAAAGACCAATACTTGTTATGTTTCTTTTAGTAAGTAGTCAGTACTTAGTTTCCCAGTACACCTATCTGTGAAATAGTGTATCTGTATTCTTATATGTAGTGTGTCTTACCTCTGAAGGAATGATTTTCTTCTTACACTTTTGGGGTTTAGTAAAACACAAGCATATTTATAGAAAAAAGTAGATTTCATTTGTTTGTGCATATTGATGTGTGTGAGTGAGTCTGTGCCAGTGTGTATTTGGTCCATTGAAAAAGTAAAAGACAAGGGTGTGTGTTTCATTACTCGGTAGGGGTCCTCGCTGCACAATGAGACCCTGAAATAAAATGGGCTTGGCAAGGGAAAATTGAGTGAAATATTTGAAACTATTAAAGAAACAGCAGAGGGTAATGTTACTGCTACATTTAGGTGGCTACCATTTTCTTATTGCCAGGATTATGTGACTTGGGCAGTGGTGAAAAATAGAACAAGTCCACTTACATTTGTGTGAGAGGAGATGATCAAACGATTCTGACCATCGAACAACCTCATCCGTTGAAACTCTGGTGGAAGGAAAGACAAAGGGAACTGCCTGAGAAAGATGCCAACCACCCACTGTTTGTTAATGCATTTTTAACACATGATGGTACTGTATGTATTATTAAAAGGCAGCCAAGTTTGATGTATGATTAATTTCCTGCTCACAGCAGTTCTTCCGCTCAAGGCAGTCAAGTAATTGTAAAATGTGGTTCCATTTGAAGAATGATGGCGGATGTAGAGGAGATGTTAATGCTATTTTATGAAATGTTAACATGATAGGAAAAAACCTTCTCTAGAAGATTAAACACAAACCGATCACAAACCCATATTTTACCCCATACATATTAGTAGATGGAGACATGAGGCTATTTCTGAAACTAAATCTGAAGCTAAATACCAACATACATAACACATAAGGTTTATGGTGTGGTTTTATGTTTAAGCAGGTTGACTTTGGATATTAACGGCAAAGAAATTAAAGGAAACACATTTTTTAAACAGCATGTAGTTTAAAGTTATTTTCCATTTGTAAATGTTGAAATATTTGCCAAAGAGGTATTTCTTACTCATGTCTGACTATGGTGCTTAATTTATCATATTGGTCATAGCACGGCAACTTAAGCCTAAAGCAATTTAATCACACGGAGATAAGTAATTTTCTTTTACCTTTTTGATTTTGATGCCATTTTAACAGTCTGAAATTAAAACAATTGCTGATTTTGAATAAAGATAACGTACAAAAATACAATAGGCAGTGGCGAGCCGTCACTGTGGGTCCAAGATATTCTAAAAAATATTATTTGAAAACATTACAAAATATATATATTTTTTTTAAATATTTTTGTAGTTATATTCTACATTAGTTTTACCAAAAATAACTTGATTTAATTGTATTTAAAATAACGTTTCCAAAGAAATAAATCCTTCGAATCTGCCGGTTCAGTTTATGTTGGAATGTGAAGGGTTAAATGAAAGAAGCTCCTTTTAGCCCTCTCTGCGAGTTACTGTGAAGACAGGAGCTGATTGGTGGTCCTGCTGTAAATGCACAGAGGGCCATCCACAGTAACTCAACGAGAGAGTAATGTCAAATCACAGTAAAATGGACCAATCATATCTTCCCTCTAAACGGGTGGGCTTTATTTTCGCGGACTTTATGAAAAGTTCCGCCCGCTGTGAAGTTGATGAATGTGTGTTATAGAGTGGCGAAGTCACGCCCATCTACTTCCGGTCCATGGGACCTTATTTCTGAAAAATAATGTATTGAAGTCAATGGAGAGAGAAAACGTATCTTTCCATCCCGTTTGAATTGTGCCATGAATTACACATATTATGTTTGTCAATTTGTCAAAAAAGCCACAGTTTGTCGTAAAACTGTTGAAATATAAGACTATGAAAAATACGCAACTAGAAAGACTACAAATCCCAGAGTCGCGTAAGTGATGTAACAATTGTTTTCCTCCACTAAGAGATAGCTAAAATCAATCTAAACTGAACAAAAATATAAACGCAACACTTTTGTTTTTGCTCCCATTTTTCATGAGATGAACTCAAAGATCTAAAACATTTTCTATATACACAAAATAACCATTTCTCTCAAATATTGTTCACAAATCTGAACAAATCTGTGATAGTGAGCACTTCTCCTTTGCCGAGATAATCCATCTCACCTCACAGGTGTGGCATATCAAGATGCTGATTAGACAGCATGATTATTGCACAGGTGTGCCTTAGAATGGCCACAATAAAAGGCCACTCTGAAACGCGCATTTTTGCTTTATTGGGGAGGTCCGAAAACCAGTCAGTATCTGGTGTGAGGGGTAGGGGTAGGGTTAGGGTAATGTTGTGAATCGAGTGGCCTGTGTTCGTCGTCCATAACATACGCCTGCCCATACCATAACCCCACCACCACCACCACCACCATGGGCCACTCGATTCACAACATTAGTTAGATAAACTATGCACGATTTGTTCACCCGGATAATATCCACATGTCTACCCTACTTTTATAATTTTCGAATCATAAATCTAATCGATAGATTTATGATCGATATATTTATGATTAGCATACATTTGTTCATGATGGCTCATGTCAGTGATAGTGATGACATCGTTGCGAAATTATTAACCGAGTCATTTTCAAGATTAAGTTACAATGAATTGGAGTGGCAAAGGATCAGATGCCTGCTATCAAGTACTTCATCCAAAAGGACAGGAGGATGGACTTTGTGTTTAAGGGATTTGATCATCAAATGTAGGCCTAAGTAATTTTCGATGTGGGCCACCGTGCCAACTTAATTCATTTTGAATTATTTTGGTTGTGGGTGCACTGTCATGATAGGTGTCTATATAAATGGCGTTGTTTTGTGTGATAGAGGGTCGCTGTCATTGATGCGTTTTGCACCCCGGACGTAGTTTTGATATTACGCTGAAGTATACGCTGTGACTCTTATTTTTCTTTTCGAGGGAAGGGGGTGGTCAGAGGGCCTAGGTATAAAAGTCACGGCTCACCACTGACAATAGGAATGCTCAAATTTGAATTAGGACTTAAGAAGAAGGCAAAAAAATGAACCACCAATGAAACTATGAAAGCCAAGTCTGGTGTCGACAAAGTGTTTCCAACACAACAGAAACTTGAGTTTTCATTTGAACATTTTTGGAAGACTCACTTCAGGCACCTGGCGGTAGTCTCGTTGGCAGGAGGGAGGAACTCGGAGAAATCACTGTAGGAGTCAGACTTGTGTGACAGGCAGCCTAGTCTTGTCTTCATGGTGCTGATCCTAAAAGAGAAAACACACAATTATTTGCAAGTGTTCTACTTAATAAGATACCTGATGTGTAATGTTGCATATTTCTAGCAATGCTACATTTAGATGATGCTTGGCTTTTACATATAACTTTTATTCAAGCATCTCAATGAGCTCAACATCGTTTTTGAGAGACCTACAGCACAATAAGAAAAACAAACATAGTAATACAACAACAATTATACATTCAACAAAAATAAAAAGACAGGCATTAAAAACACAGGCAGTCATAAGATACAGTATCAGTAGAACCTGAATTAATCTGTATATCAACGTTCAAGATTGGCCTCAGAATTATTTCAATGAATATACAATTCATCAAGTTGTATTGAAGTCGAATAAGTATGAGAATAAAGGATATTTCGAAAAGTGCAAGAATAATGGTGTACTGTACAATCACCAGTATGTTATTCAAGAGACTTGTGAGCAATCTAATGGACAATGACAATGACACTCAGTGCAGTAGCAGAGGCGATTGGTGGATTGTGTTGATGCTTGGAGCTGCATTTTGGAGCTTAGGGAACTGCTCACACATGAAAGCTATTTGCTTGAGTTAATGGACTCCACCACATGAATGGCAAGACTTCATAAAATGCATTTATGTTCTCCAAACAGGTTGTTTTGAGTTATATTAATATTTACGGTAACACTTTATATTATGGTACAGAAATTAACCATCAACTAGTTGTTAATTAACATGCATATAAGCAGTATATTGGCTCTTTATTAGTCATTATAAAACACTTATTAATGCCTTATTCTACATGACCATATTCTACAAGTAATAAGCCATTAGTTGAGAGTTTTTCCTCAATAACAATTAGGGCTTATTTATTGCAAGTAAGGAAGTTGTTGTAGCCTACATGAGTTGTGGTCTTAATATGCTCTGCTCAATATGGGCCTAATAAGGCAGTAGTACCACAAGAATAGTAATTCTCCCATAATAACACTTAACAAATATGATCTATTCTTATGTAACAATACATGAAAGTGTTAATTGTGTCTAAATAACTCAAAATTAGGTATTTCTATGTAACATGTATTGTGTTTATGTGATGACATTTGGAGATGTTTAAACGGTTTAAACACAATGAGAAAATGCGTTAGCATTCACGCTAGCATCAGCGTTAGCATTCGCGCTAGCGTTAGCATACATGCTAGCGTTAGCCATATTGGTTGTACACATGCTTATTGCACAGCTAGTATTAGCTATATTTACCTTGTTTACACTTAGCGGTCGTATGTGTTAATCTGTGTATGTTACACTTGCATGTATGAGATCATTGAGTGCCTGTGCCTTGTAACTTATTTTTGTATAGTTAAACTCTGTTAAAATAAATCTGTTTTATTAAAAAGTACAGGCTGCATATGTGTTCTCAGCCTTGGAGAAACTTGACATGTGTTGGTATGTGTGAGAACCTCTCTTTAGTGGTTCATTAATAAAACGTGTGCCTACTTCAGTGGTTGTGTGCTATAATGTATTTACAAAGTGTGAAGAGGAGGCAACTTTAGAATAGGGAACCTGTTCAGGTCAATTAGAGTCAAACTGATAGTTTATTGGTTATGAACAAGACTTCACTTTAAAATAGGGAATATATTCATAGATATAAATACCTAATTATAGTCAAACTACTAGCTTATTGGTTATAAACAAGACTTCACTTTAAAATAGGGAACATGTTCTTAGATAGAAATACCTAATTTTTAGTTATTTAGACACAATTAGCACTTATAGCACATTACATTACATTACATTACATTGCATTTAGCTGACGCTTTTATCCAAAGCGACTTACAATAAGTACATTCGACCAGGAAGACACAACCTTGAGGAAAACAGAATCATATAAGTACATCAGGTTTCATAGAGCCAATCAGTTCAAGTGCTACTCAACTGGCTTTAGATAAGCCAGTCCTTTATTAGTATATAAGTGCTCTGTTAGCAGTTCTTTGTTAGTCATTCTATCGCTCTAAGTGGAGTCGAAAGAGATGAGTTTTCAGTCTGCGCCGGAAGGTGTGTAAGCTTTCTGCCGTCCTGATGTCAATGGGGAGCTCATTCCACCATTTAGGAGCCAGGATAGCAAACCCACGTGTTTTTGCTGATGGGAACTTGGGTCCCCCTCGCAGTGAGGGTGCAGCGAGTCGTTTGGCTGATGCAGAGCGAAGTGCACGCGCTGGGGTGTACGGTTTAACCATGTCATAAGAAGAGATCATATTTGTTAAGTGTTTTTATGGGAGAATTACTATTCTTGTAGTACTACTGCCTTATTAAGCCCATATTGAGCAGCGCATATTAAGACCAAAACTCATGTACAACAACTTCTTTACTTGCAATAAATAAGCACTAATTAGAGGGTTATTGAGGAAAAACTCTCAACTAACGGCTTATAACTTGTAGAATATGGTCATGCAGAATAATGCATTAATAAGTGTTTTATAATGACTAATAAAGAGCCAATATACTGCTAATATGCATGTTAATGAACAATAGTTGATGGTTAATTTGGGTACCTTAATATAAAGTGTTACCATATTTACAAATGTGTGTACAGTCTTGTTTTGCAAAATTGTGAGGACCAGAGCATATTTGTAACCACAGTGAGGCAATTTTTGGGAAATTAGAAAATGTTGCCCGTCCCCACTTCCAAGGCCTATTTAAGGGGTATACACTTTGTTTTAAGGTGTTAATACGTTTTCAGGTTGGTGTTAGGCATTTTAGTTGTTATGGTTAAGGCTAGGAAATGCCATGTCAGTGGGTGTCCTCACGATGATAGAAATACAGGGATCTGTGTATATATGAATGGAAGATGGCACATGCATTTGTGTTGTTTTGCGACAATTAATCACGTTTCTGATATTGCCTACTTAAAATTGGAGTTCGGACTGTAGAAAAGTAGCAGAGGGTTAATTTGTTTTTGCATAATTAACACAAGTTCAAAAAAACACATCAATTAAAACTGCCACGATCAAGTGAGGTTAATTGGGTTTTTAGTGTCGTTAATTTTTTAAATGCTAATTCAGAACCATCTTCTAAATAAAAAATCTGCAGCTTGTTTTGAATGCACTGTGGCTGTTAAGCTGTCTGCCCCAGATAAACCCTTGTTATGTTTCAGATGCTATATATATAAAATGCACTGGACTGGAAGGGTAGTTTGCGTGTCATCTATGTTAGTCATATTCTCAAGGTGCACTTCAATTGTTAATAAAGGGTTATTTTCAGAGTGGATTGAAAAAATAATGAGCAGGGATATTTCAAGTACAGCAGTCTATGTATAGTCTATACATGTTAAGTTCACCAGCAAGGGGCAAGTCTTACGTCAGACTCTTTTATATACTTGTTGAAGCTTGTAAAAGAGTATTGTTATGATGACAGTAATGCCAACACATAACTCTTACTAGACACATTGCTGATGATTATACACCACAAAATACGTCATAAAAAAATAAAATGTAGTGCGTTCTTCCTCTGCAAGGATTTGCTAAAGAAATTGACAAGGACCTTAATAACCCATGAGTGCAATGGGAATAATTGGTTGGTGATGAAAAAAAGATCATTACTAAAATTAATAAAATACATCATCTTTAGGGAAATCTGATTTTATTTCAGCAAATATCATGGTATTCTTGTCTTTAGTTAGCTAATGTTAGTTGTTGGAAAACTTTAATAAACAAAATCAACTCAGCACAACATCCATTTGGTAGTGCTCCTGCTGCTTTTAATCATGTCACACATTCTTTTCTAGGTGATGACATTTTCTTTACAACTGCTTTGCATTGTTAATCAAACTTTTGCAGAAGACAAATTACAAGAAATGCGAAAACATCTTTCCCATTGATTTCAAAATAACAAACACGAACACCGAGTCACTGAATTATTATTTTTAATCTTATTTTTGTTCAATCTGTGCCATTGTGTGGACAATGTTATTCGATAATTAGATTCAGACTGCAAATAGTGCATGTGGGATCCCAAATGCTACACAAACACATGGAAATAGACAGCAGCTTTCGTACTCTAATATTTGAACTGGAAACCAGCATTCAAAAATATACAGTTACATAAATTGTAATTGGGTCAGAATGTGCTCTGAAGTGGGCCAAACTGCGAATAACACGACAACCGACCTCTCCATGCGCCTGTTATGCCCTCTTTCCTCATCTCTCTTGTCAAATCTGTATCTTGCAGTGGGGTGCTGACACGTGCTGCCACTGAGCTATTTATAAAAAACCCTGACAAATCCATGTAGTCAGGAGAAAGCAGTGCATGTTCTATTCAGCCATGCAGCAAGGCCTGCTCCTGGAGGAAAAGGGCTAAAACAGGAACAGTGCTCAGATATACACACACACACACACACACACACACACACACACACACACACACACACTCAGATATGCGCACGCACGCACGCACGCACGCACACACACACACACACACACACACACACACACACACACACACACACACACACACACACACACACACACACACACACACACACACACACACACACACACACACACACACACACTGGACCTAAAAGTACGCCTTATGAATGTAATAGTACAATCAACATCCACTAGACCCCCAGATGCCTGTTTGGGTTGGTAAATAGAGGAAGTACAAATGTACATTGTGGAAGTCGCGTGTGTGTGCATGTATGAACATCTTCTTTGATGTTACCTAACTTGGTGCAATGCAGGTTTTCAGATTACCCTCAATGTCCTCATTTCTGGATGCTGACAGAAGAAACCCAGCAGTTCTACAGCTATTTTTGCCAAAAGTGGTTGCACAAGCATGATTCCAATAGATTGACAGTATTGATACGTATGCTTCGTTGGACACATTACTTGACAATGACGTCACAGGCGGAATGTGTATCATGTCCTCTTTCATGTTAAAAGAACATTTTAGTTCAGAACAAATCCCTGACCCATTCCCACTTTGCGCTTGTAAAAATAGCAATGATATTCTGACAACTTTGTAAATCGGGTATATTCGTCATGTATTTAATCTGGATAACATCCTCTATGTACTTGCCAAACTTTATCCCATAGAAGTTATTGAAATGTACAAAACACAAAACAGAAATGCTATTAACATTTGGCTACTTATCTACTTCCAACAAATAAATAAAATAATGATAACAATAGAAAGAAAGACGTTTTAAAAACATAATAGGAGAGATGCAAAGTGAATGGTTTCATATTCAACATACAGACATTTGAGTGTGGTATAAATATTTTCTTCTAACTTTCGGCTATACAGCCAATAGGTCTTTAGTGTTCTGTCTAAAATGTCCATTTCTTGTTCCTCACAATCCAACTTTCCTCCACAGCCTCACTTATGAGCAGCAGTCTCTCACAGATCCTTTTATCAATTCTAATTCATGCACGTGTTAATTAATGAACTCACTCACTGTCAACCCCCCCTCCCCGACTTCTTCACACATTGAACATAATTATTTGCTTGTCTCATCTCTGCAGAACCACATAGCTGTGTCTGTTGATTTGCTTGTATGACACTGCACAGCCTTTTTGTGGGGGTCAAACAAATGAACTACATAGGCCTAAAGGCCCTGACACACCAACCCGATTTTGGGAGTCAAGAGGCCGTCAGAGGCTGTCGGGCATTCGTTGTGCCGTAGTCAGGTTGGCAGGGGCGGACTGGCCATCGGGACGTTCGGGACGAATCCCGATGGGCCGGTGTTCCGGTTTAACTGGTTCCCCGATCAACTGGTTGACAGATGTGGAGGCGTGGCCTTCGACTGAAATACACATTTCGATCGCTTCTTCTGTCGTTTACATGAATATTTTGGTATATTTGGCTGGATAGGAACACTTTGATGCACATTCAGTACCAGTGTGTGAGGTTGTGGTTACGATGGCGATATCCGGACGCGAACAGCGAGGACTACAAAAAGAAAAGAGTGCGCTTAAGACCTTCCTTTTTGATAAAGCTTATAGTTAGGGCTGATTAGATTCAGCCCCTAGTTTTGCTGATATAGGCTTAGTTTGTCGGGGGACATCTTACTTCTTCCTTCTCTCTGTCTATACCCGTGTACACTCATGTTCCGATTAACCCAGCTTCCCCAAATGTCTTTCATTTTGGTGTCTATATACGCTGGGATCCGGAGTCATGGATGATCCTGCGGTCCTGTGTCCTGGATCGCGAGCGCTGGATCTTGAGTCGTGGCTGTGGTCCTGGATCATAGGTCCTGGATGGATATCCTCGTGGATTCATCTTCCTATTATACACACATGCATTTCCAAACATTTGGACTACCTATGTTGCAAATGTATTATCTTTTCAATTTACACACGGCATCTATTGCACGTCTGTCCGTCCTGGGAGAGGGATCCCTCCTCTGTTGCTCTCCCTGAGGTTTCTCCCATTTTTCCCTTTAAACTGGGTTTTCTTCGGAAGTTTTTCCTTGTACGATGTGAGGGTCTAAGGACAGAGGGTGTCGTATTGTCATACTGATATTCTGTACACACTGTGAAGACCACTGAGACAAATGTAACATTTGTGATATTGGGCTATATAAATAAACATTGATTGATTGATTGAAAAACGAGTTGACATGGGGATGTCTGTTCAAAACATTGCGAGCTCCAATAAATCATTTAAACCAGCTATTGTTGGCAGACTTATTACTGAATATCGTTCTTAATGTGATACCAAGTCCACCTGAGACCTGTGTACACCTTCAGACAGCCTCCAAGTGAAGCACACGTTCTTTACTCACAGTTTGAAAGCAGCGTGGAGAAGTCTTCAGCTGTGTTAAACTGTGATCCGCTCGAATAAATCCTTAAAACCAGATATTGTTGCCCGAATTATCACTGAATATCGTTCCTAATGTGATACCAAGTCCATCTGAGACATGTGTACACCTTCAGACAGCCTCCCAGTGAAGCACACGGTGTTTACTCACAGTTTGAAAGCAGCGTGGAGAAGTCTTCAGCTGTGTTAAACTGTGATCCTCTCAGGTAAACTGTGATTCGCCCATGGGAAAATGGGATCCGCCCAGATTAAACTGTGTTACATCTTCTGTGGCTATCTACCAGCGATCATGTTTAATATGAAAGACACACACATACATCCCTTATAAAAACGGCATTCTGCAGCACTCATCCAGATCAAATGTGACTGTTAACTCGTTTTGCAAAGATAGCAGCAGAAATGTCATTGCTGCATGTGCAGGGATATTTAGACTTTAAAATGCTGATGGGTCATTAATCTTGGTCTCGGCAAACAATATTAGGAATCTTCTATTCAAACTACATAATATGCAGTGTCCATCGACATGAAAATAACAACAAAGTTCATGCTGGACTCAAACCCGAGTCCCAACAGCAAAAATCACTCCAGCCCTGCACGTTATGAATGCGCCACGTATCAACACGATACCTCCCAGAGAATCAAAAATAAAATAACAGTGTTCAAAACACTCACGTCAATTACATTACATGACATTGAATTTACCTGACACGTTTATCTAAAGCGACTTACAATAAGTGCATAAGACCAAGAAGATACACACTTGAAGAAAACAGAATCAGTACATCAGGTTTCATAGAGCCAAAACATTTAAAGTGCTACTCAACTGGCTTTAGATAAGCCATTCCTTTGTTAGTATATAAGTGCTTTGTTAATAATTCTAACGTCAATAAATCCTTTACAAACTATTCTTGTTGTCAGTCTTACATTTGTATCATATATCGTTATTAATATGATGTCGAGTCGATTTGATACCCGTTTATACTTGTATAAACTAGGATATCTGATCTCGGTGGGTCTTAATGAGGCTTGATACAGATCTCAGTCAGTATACTATATTATAATATGTATATTATGGCTTAAAGTGTACATACATTCGCTCACATTATAAATGATGGTCGGGTTGCATTTTTCTGGAACTTTTTAACAAGGTTAATCTAAAATATTGTAGTGTGGTGGTTCGATATGTCGTGTTGATCCGTGGTGCACTCATAACGTGCAGGGCTGGAGTGGTTTTTGCTGTTGGGACTCGGGTTTGAGTCCAGCATGAACTTTTTTTATTTTCATGTCGATGGACACTGAATATTATGTAGTTTGAATAGAAGATTCCAAATATTGTTTGCCGAGACCAAGATTAATGACCCATCAGCATTTTAAAGTCTAAATATCCCTGCACATGCAGCAATGACATTTCTGCTGCTATCTTTGCAAAACGAGTTAACAGTCACATTTGATCTGGATGAGTGCTGCAGAATGCCGTTTTTATAAGGGATGTATGTGTGTGTCTTTCATATTAAACATGATCGCTGGTAGATAGCCACAGAAGATGTAACACAGTTTAATCTGGGCGGATCCCATTTTCCCATGGGCGAATCACAGTTTACCTGAGAGGATCACAGTTTAACACAGCTGAAGACTTCTCCACGCTGCTTTCAAACTGTGAGTAAAGAACGTGTGCTTCACTTGGAGGCTGTCTGAAGGTGTACACAGGTCTCAGATGGACTTGGTATCACATTAAGAACGATATTCAGTAATAAGTCTGCCAACAATAGCTGGTTTAAATGATTTATTGGAGCTCGCAATGTTTTGAACAGACATCCCCATGTCAACTCGTTTTTCTTTTTGTAGTCCTCGCTGTTCGCGTCCGGATATCGCCATCGTAACCTCAACCTCACACACTGGTACTGAATGTGCATCAAAGTGTTCCTATCCAGCCAAATATATCAAAGGATTTATGTAAACGACAGAAGAAGCGATCGAAATGTGTATTTCAGTCGAAGGCCACGCCTCCACATCTGTCAACCAGTTGATCGGGGAACCAGTTAAACCGGAACACCGGTACTGAAGTGGGCCGGTCGGACGATGTGGGCCGGCCGGTAACCGGCAGGGCTCGACATTAAATGGCCCGCTGGCCCGGAAGCACTATTTAGACACCCCGGGCCAGCATAACGTACTTTCCACTTGCCCGCTCGGGCCACTAAAAATATAAAAATGGTCCTGTGGTATTGGTATTTTGACTAGCAATTTAGTTAAATTGTTTCGTTTATCAACGCTACAATATAGCGTTCCGTGAGTCGGTTGTCGTTGTTGTTGGGTGAACAGCAGGCTCCGGTGAGCGGGAGCGCGCTGCTTCACTACAGACTATCGCGCCACCTAACCATTCGCCAAATGTTTTTAATACCAGCGGTAACCGGCCAAGCGCCGGGCAAAAAACAATCTTCAAATAAAAGAAAGTCACGGAGGAGTTAAAGGAGAATGACAGGGAGCATGAGAAGAAGAGGGAGAGAACGTTTCAGCCAGCTTGATCGATGGAGTTGGCTTCTAGTGGTGCAGTGACGCGTCCTAAAACCCCTTTATAATCTATCGATTAGATTTATGATTCGAAAATTATAAAAGTAGGGTAGACATGTGGAGATTATCCGGCTGAACAAAACGTGCATTTATCAAACGGGTTTGTTTTCCACAGACCTTATTTCCAGCTATTTTCCAAAACCCTTGTCGAGGGAACCAGCAGCTTACTTCCTGGTTTTATGACGCGTCACTGGCTGCACCTCTCCATATGATGCCAATATAAACAAGGTCTTCTGTCGGCTCTCTACATCAATGCCCACCTATGCTGACAAGTAAGTGAAGAGTAGACAATATAAAGGTATTGGCAAAATGTCCCAGCAGTTTAGGATAATGAAGGTTCTAATCAAATCTATTACATATCCATTACATGTCTAACTCCTAATGACAGGAAGGCAGAAAGTGCATTATACAAATAATAATAATAGCAGACATTTTTTAACAATGACCACAATATCATTATTTTAATAAACCAAATATGAACAATTGAGGAAAATGAGGAAGAACTGATGATTAAAATGTTGTAGTACAAGTAGTAATGTAGTTAGTGCATACATCACTATTGCAACAAATGTGTTAATTTTCTTCATTATTAGTCGATTTTTTTTTTGGACGAATGCTCCGGGCCAGTGGTTACAATGGTGGGGCCAGTGATAATACAAGTCCACCGGCCCGGAGGTAGACATTATTTACCCTTAATGTCTACCGCTAGTAAATTGTCTACCCCCCCAGTCCCCCCGACAATTTACTAGCGGTATTTACTAGCGGTATTTACTTGCGGTACCGCGGTGGGCCGGCGGTACCGAAGTGGGCCGGTCGAGAGTCCCGGGCTAATTTATAGTCCCAGTCCGCCCCTGCAGGTTGGTGTGTCCCGCACCGTCTGCCGTGACACGCCTTATTTGGACTGCAGTCGGACCAAGCAATCACTCTGATTGGCTGTTCAGCTAGCGAATCAGAAGCGAAACGGAAGTGAGGGATGTAAACAAACGATTTAAGAAGTCACACACAGACCAGTGTTGCCAACTTGGCGACTTTGTCATTCAATTTGGCGGCTTTCCAAACCCTCCGGCTACTTATTTTTGTCAAAAGCAACTAACGACTGATCTAACGACTTGTAATGGTGTTATTAGGGACTTTTCTGGTGTTTGGAGACTCACGTATTGTTCTGCAGTTAACGAGCTGCCGTGAGCCCCTCAGCCCTCCCATAGTACTGACAGGCGCGCAGACTCACAGTTGCCTCCTGCAGCAGCTCAGCTGCAGTCAGAGCAGAGAGGAGACAGCCACACTCTCCCGCGTCGAGACAGCTTCAGTCACTTAATCACCTCGTCCACTCTGTGTGTGCCTCTCTGTGACAAGCTAAACATACATGTAGGTCATCATCTCACCGTCTAAACTGTATTCACAAAAGTACAGAAAGGAGTGGGAATCAAACCCTGAGTTTAAAGGATGGTTGAAGCTATTTATTGGAGATGACACACGGGCATACTATACTGCCTTTATTGTAAGGGATATTTCTACTAAACACTACTCAAACTATTTGTACTTTCTACTATAATACATGATAAAATATGTCTTGATTATATTTTGTAGTGTTCGGAATCGTCAAAGTTAAATGTAATGTAAAACTGAATCAAACCATAAACAAGGTGGCCTGTTGGGATTACTATATATATATATATATATATATATCTGCATTATTTTATCCCACTTTATGCTTTGCTCTTGCTGCTTATTTTACACTGATTTGATATCTTATTTCTTACTGATGTAAAGCAATTTGAACTGCAATCCCCTGTATGAAAGGTGCGATACAAATAAAGTTATTATTATTATTCAGATGGATGTTTCTGCCCCTCTGTTGATTCTCCCATTATCCTCCTCAATCTGCCTAGAAGTATTTTAATGTTGTAGCTGTTACTATAACCAATACTAATGCTAGGGCTGCAACTGACAGTTATGTAGGCACATTGTTATTGTTTCTTATCGCTAACCCCTCTTATGGCTGATAGCTCCAGTGCCGCACGAAACATGTTTTCGATGGACGCACACGCTATTTGTTGTTTGTTTATATCATGCAGTCTGTTCTTCTTCTCTGTCTTCCGGTTGTTGCCTCTTTTGAATGACGAATACACACTACCGCCGCCTGCTGGTAAGGAGAGTTATTGCCATTCATGCGCTGAAGTCTTTGCGGTGTGTTCCCGTGCGACACATGGCCAAGACGCAGGAGGACACGGCGACGCAACAGTCGGCGTCGGCTTCGTTGAGTTCTCTGGTGTCTGCTTGGTGTGTCAGGGCCTTAAGATGATCAGCAGTTTCCCCGGGGCTAATAATAGGCATTTAAAAACATGTTGGCAGTGGTAGAAAAATCACAACATTTGCATATACACATATCCTATAGCATCCAGTGCTACAGTCAACAAAAGCTTTTAAGTTATGGAGAGTATAGAGTAAGAAGTCAATGTTAGCCAATATGATGACGTGCATTTTCAGACTAAGGTTTTGAAAACCTTGAGTTTTTAATTTTTGCTATACTGTTTTTTGGAACCACAAGGCATACATAGCAAAAAAGATTGAAACGAATAATAAGTTACACTGAACAGATTTAATAGGTTCTCAAATGTTTCAAGAAGTCATCACATCCAAAATCTAGCTTTCACTGCACAATCATTCCAAGACACAGTTTTAGCTTGTTGTCAGGCTAGTTAGGATGCGCTGTGACTCAGATGACAAGTTATCAAGGGTGACTGCAGTGCAGTTCAGTCTTGGCAGTTCCAGGCTTTCTCTCTGCAGCCAAGCTGTCAGAATTGACCTGAGTCATAAGAGCACAACCTTGGTATTGCACTTTTGTGTTTTTGCATGTGTGTATTTTTGTGCACACTGCCCGAGCGCCAGCCCGATTGCCCGCAGAATGTCAGACCATCTGACGTGTTACCACCTTTAGAAACAACAGAAGGAGGAATCGTGGCTGATTTTGGGTTTATTTCTGTCCTCTGAGCACTTGCTATGGCCGGTTCTGCTAAGTTAGATTTCAGAACAGAACTATCACTATGGCCCAAAGACCCGCTAGCTGCCACACTGATCCAGAAAGGCCTGCAGCTGTGCTTTTCTTTGACTCGTCTCCTTGTGCCTACGTGTTGTTGAACATTCAAGGACAAAACATAATAGTGAACATTGGTAAAAAGGAAAATGATGAACCTTTTCTGACACATCAACAGAAAAGGGATAAGATTACATATGTGTGTGTTTTCCCTGTGCCAGTGGTTACTGCTGTTCGCAGTACACAACAAATGCATTTCCCAAACAAACATGTATGGTTTAATGAGGTAAATGTTCTCATTATTTGTATTAACATTGGAGACATCATTTTATATCACCACTAAGGAAGGCTAGGTTTTCTGCTCGGTTTGTTTGTCAGGTTATTTATTTTCTGTCAACAGGATTATGGTAAAAGATGTAGAGGATGCTTATAACATGAATAACAATGGCCTACTTCCCAACTTCAAGCTGAATCACTGATTATCTCTTGCATACGCAGTAATAATGATCGAGTTGTCACCACCGCACCAATGGCAGGTACTTGTGATGAATAAATGAACAGGTGCCATTTATAGCCACAGCTGGGAGTAATAGACACACACATACAGCAGGTCTGACATTGTTATAGAACCCAACAGACATGGCACAATCAGTAGAATTACACTCCTCCGCTGTTCATTTTACTGAGAACAAGAAGTGAAACACAAAACAGCATTGATATGTAACCAGGTGATTAAGAGGGCGTCTGGATAAAGGGATTTATAAAGCAGAATGTCATTTTGA
Organism: Pseudochaenichthys georgianus; assembly: GCF_902827115.2. Lineage (NCBI taxonomy): Eukaryota > Metazoa > Chordata > Actinopteri > Perciformes > Channichthyidae > Pseudochaenichthys > Pseudochaenichthys georgianus. The sequence goes on along the minus strand of NC_047506.1, from coordinate 29,905,504 downwards.
TGCAAATTCTGCTCATGATATTGCTGCCTCTGTGTTGTCTTTTGTTACTGTTGAGTGTCACGGCCCCTACACACGGCGGCGTGCGTTGTTGCTTGCCAGCGCGCATGTCTGAAGCTAGACCAACAACCAATCACCTGAATCTCCCGCTCCGGACACACAATCAGCGGTTTGATTGACTAGAGCTTGTACTGGCATATGATTCGATTGGCTCACGCTTCCGTCGAAGCTTCAAAAGTAGAACATTGCTCTACTTTAGCAGCGAGCACCGCGAGAAAAGCTACGCTTTGCTCCCACAATGCAGTTTGGCGAAGCATGACGTCACCCCATTCAAAGTGAATGGGCAGAATCGTTGAAGCGTACGCCGCCGTGTGTAGGGGCCATCAGACATCTGTTCACTTGTGTCCTTGAAAAAAATGCTGACTGTTCATCATATGTTCTGCAGTGGTATATTTAGAAACTGCTTTTAATGTTTAGTATTATCCTTAACCAAAAGTAAAAGGAATCAGAAATGTTGTATTTATCCTGGGTGAAATTGTGTTTCATAACTGCTTTTTTTGAATGAAATAAACCATTTTTTTTCATATATTAGTATAAGTGTAAGAATATGTAACAAAACCACTCAATAATAACAATTCAATTAATAATAAGCTCTTGGTATGTATAAGCTTGAATGTGTTTGTTCAATTATATCCACCTCAATTAACATAATTGGGACACATTACAAGGAAACAGTATATTGGACTGAAGACTTTGAACAAGGCAAGGCAAGTTTATTTATATAGCACTTTTCAGCAAGCAACAATTCAAAGTGCTTTACAAAACAAATTAAAATACTTTTTAGGAATAAATACCGTAAAAACACATTATATAATGGCATTTTACAACAGGCATTAAGAGCAAAGATAATAAAATAATAAAATAAACACCACAGGTAATACATATGGCATACTGTAGTGCGAATATGAGCAGCTCAATTAAAAGCAGCGGCAAAGAGATATGTTTTCAGTCTTGATTTAAAAATAGTAAGAGTTTCTGCAGACATGCATGATTTGGGTAGTTTGTTCCAGATTGTCGGGGCATAATAGCTAAATGCTGCCTCTCCATGTTTTGTTTTTACTCTCGGAACTGATAGCAGACCCGTCCCAGAAGACCTGAGGCACCTTGATGGTGAATCATGTTCCCTGTTATGCATCATGTCCTATTAAAGTCAGATGTCCTTCTCTCCTCTGAGGCCTCCTGTGAGGACACCTGAGCACATTGCTCACCAACAGTCTGATAGGTCAATCTGGGATAAAGCTTCCCAGGGACTTTTCAGCACATAAAACCCTGATACTATTTTCATCTATTTTTTATAGTCAGAATGGTACGATGATGTACGTTAAAATGAATGTCACTTCCCTGCCGCGCAAGCCCTGCTCTATCTATTTATTTTGTATCAACCTAATCTGCTGCCTGTTCACCAGCTTATAATTTAATCTCCTAAAGAATAGAAATGTACTGTGCAAGCCTGGCAGGCACATGGTGCATTATATATCACTGCAGCTTGTGTTGTAACACTGAAAACATTGCCAATCCTCTATAAAATTATCACTATGTTCTGAATGTTTTCCCCTCCAACCGAGGTGCTCTCGTGTTCATTTGGGTTTTTTCTTAATCTTGACTGCAGGTTTGTGTTGTTGCCTAATTTGTTCTGTCCCTGCATTGACAAACATGTACAAGCTTTTATTAGGTTGGAACCCAGTATTGAATCCACCAATTGCCTGATATTTTTTCAGACTTATGCTCCTTATTATTTTCATCGAATGTTGCTTGCACCAGTCATTAAAAAGTAGCCTAAGTGTCGGTGGAATCTGTAAAAAATACAGACTAGTACAGTGTTCATTTAAAATATTATACACCTCTATCCAAAGATTGACAAGCAAGTCGATTTCCTGATTGCACATGATTCTCCCAATTGTGATTAGTTTAATACAGAATATAATGTTTAAGCTAACTTGTTACTTTAGAGCGTTGCTTCTTAGTTGGCTAGCCTGCTAACCACCTATGACTGCAAATAAACCATTGGGTAGTAAGACAGTACATGAGTTGGGGTGCATATTACGGCCCGAGCAAATGTGTTATTAAGTAATTACAAATTAAGCATGCACAGATCATGTTCAGATAATTGAGTATGAACAGATCACAATAGCATTCATTCTGTCATGCCTTTTAGCACAATTGTCTCAAAACTCCTCAGCTGCAACATGTTTAGAATGTATGTTTAAGCGGCATGATAAGCTGATTGGCACATGCGATTGCCAGGAGATATTTTTCAAAGGGACACTTGCTGAATACTTTCGTCAATTCCACACTGTAGTCTTGCAGACCCAAAACATTTGGATCGAGTGAATACAAATATTGCAATCGCTATTGACGTAAGCGTGGCTATTTACAAATCATGTAAGTGAGGATTGTCTCTGTCCAATCATTTGTTTGTCATATTTAACTCCACCAGTAAGTGTAAACTCTGCTTGCTTAGATATTTCTTTGAGGTGGTACCAACAAAAAAGTCGCACGTGCTATCTTCATGCTATCTGCTACAACCTTTGCTACTGTAAAATCAATACAAAAGTGGGTTAAGTAAAGATACTGGTACTGTATGATGCAGTGTTTCTGTTTGTTGCCTTGAGGGCAGCATGACGTTGGGTTTGTCAATGTGAGCTAGAACAGCATCTTTACTAACCCAATCTTATCTTCATGGTTTCTGTCACAACATTGTGCGCCTATTTAAATGTACTGTATAAAAAACTGTATGCATATTTGCCTTCAGCTCAGACAAATCTCAAACCAACTGTGCTTAAAGCATAATCTGCACTCAGTACATTTTGTGGTAAATGGAGGGCAAGCAATGCTTCCCAAACTTTGACCAAGCATTTGATTTAGAGCGTTGTCAGATTATACTCAAGTAAATCTGCCTGGCACTGGCTGGACTTGACTATTAAAAGCACATGTGTGCAGGGGTGAGCACCACTGACTTGCTTTAGCTTCTGGAGAACACTATGCTACAATTAGAGCTTGCCATCCTCTTTGGGCCATATCACAACATCATTGATGTGACAGGCCTTTTGTATGGTCCTGCTGAATATCTTGTTTGGAGCAGTGTTGGAATAAGGAGAATGAGAGAGAGAAATGATTAATGTCATTCATGTTTAACCAATGCAAACAATGTATAACCATCCATTGTAGTCAGGAGGAGATATACTATTTATCTTACTTCTGGTTGAGATTTTAAACAGTGTTGTTATACTGTATGACTTTTGCTGTTGAGCTACAGTCGTGCTCGCTTACATTGCTGTGCCAACCCAGTCTCACGGCATTTCGTGAGACTGGGATTTTCCCATTGTTTTCGTGTCACACAGAACGATTTTAAAAGCAATGTATTTCTATTGGTAGTATGTTTCGTGCCTGCACCACGTATTTTTGTCCGGTCGGGTCTTGGAAGACCGGAAGCTGTGTGGTTCATAAAAATATTTTCTTACTCAATATCAAGCCACGATTAGTTTTTATGTCGGACTTTTTTTTTGCCGTCCGTGAGGAAAATAAATGGGGCTCAGAGCCTCAGAATACTGAAATCTGTATTTTTTTTTCCTTCTAATTTGTTATTATTTTCTAAATAGCACAGTTATTTACTCAACAATAACACACAATTATCCTTGTTTTTATTTATTTATTTAATTATATAATATCGGAATTTTTTGCGGTCCGTCAGGAACTGAATTTAAAAATGAAGTCACCGGAAACAGACGTAGGCTACTGTAGGCGATACACACCCACTGAACTGATTACCCAAGATCCTCAGCTATGGTTGAAGCTCGGTGATTGGATGTTTTAGCCGCATTGCACGTTGGGATATGGTGTTTATGCGATATGAAATCCGAAAACATCTATACAAAAAAAAGAAAATAGTTTATTCCGAGTGTACTGCTGCTTTTCTCTTTGGAAGTCATCACATCACGGCATTGTAATACACGGTTCGGCTGCATTACATATTACACGTAGTTCTTTATTTATAGAGCCCTGATTAGAAGACCTTTGGACAAACTGGAAGAACTGCAACAGAAACTGAATATGTGACGTGAATCATAAGTATATCAGCAATTAAACAACATCTTCAATTTCTCTGTTTCTCCTTGCAGTATCAATACTAATTCGGCAGACTTTTATAATTGATCCAATTGGTAGATAGGTAGCAGTGCACGCTGATAGACAGGGACTTGTAGTTTTTAAAGATATTATTGATTTTCTTTGAATTAAATAATGTAAATACTGATTTGAGAGAATAGTCAGGGGTTTTGGGTGATGGGCGACACATCTATGGATTCAGAATTTCAATAGCTTACCATTAAATGACTTATATACCTTTCCGTCCGTGATGTTTTACAAATAAAATATTACTGTGTAGAAGTAAAACATGTCAAATAATATAGCAATATCCTGTAAAATTATATGAAAACATGAATAAAACTACACATCTTCAGATGTTATACACACATAGGTGTCCTACACTAATAATACAAAGTATAATTTGTTGTGTTAACACTTTAAACTTGAGAGTTTTTTAACCCGCACCACCTAGTGTTTAAAGCACATTATTGATTTTTTTTGTTGGATATGTTACATTTGATGAACAAAATATTAAGAGTACATACAAAATAGGGGGAACGTAGAAGGTCAATGATAGAAATATAGAATATAAAATATCAAGAAAATACTGTAAGTGATCTCTACAATAAAACAATTTAAAGCTGGATGTACATATATATTAATAGGAGGATGTGCAAAACAGAAAAACTAATTAACCTTTATTTAAACATTAAAGAATACTTTAGGTTAAGGTCTTCTTTTGAATAAAAAAAAGCTTTGGGGGTATCTACAGATACATATTAAGCCTGACAAAGTACTTAACGTCTAATATATTGCTTTCCTGCAATGTTACCTATGTTGAAGCACTTATTTTAACTGATATTATACATATGAATGATACTCTTATAAGATGTATGTAGATAGTATAAGAAATGTGAAGAATATGACAGTTTAATGGTGGAGGTATACACACATATTGATACAGTAGATGTCTTGTAATGCACTGTTGAGGAACCTGCGACCTAAGTTTTTCCTAATTGCATAAATACACCATAGTTATGTATATGATGTCAATAAACCTTAGAAAATCTTGAAATCTTGAAAGGGAAGTGCAAAATACGTAGCCATTATATACAGTCTTTAATTAACTATTAGTAGAGAATAACGAGTAATGAATATGCTTTATAGGGATCTGCAGATAAATGTTTAGTCTTTTCAAGCACCAACTATCAAATATCTCTCCTGATTGTTGGCATTTGACAATCACCTTTGCCTGAATTTTACTCAGGTGTAACTAAAGTCTGATTTAAAGGTGGGGTAGGTAACCGGAAACCGTTTCAGAAACCGGCTCGAGATACACTTTTTGTTATATTCCATGGAACGCTCTTAACATCCCGATAGCAATGCATATCTTAAGTGCTTTGACAAAAAATCCATGAAAAAATGTCATCTGTAGAAGCCGTAATACTGTAAAAAGTACAACGGATTGGATGGCCTACCTGCCTGTCAGCCTTCCATCGGGGCACAAACTTCTCTCGTGCCCTCATTGGTCATGTGCGCGTTCGTGTGTGTTGGAGGAGGGGCTCTATAAGGAAGTGGCAGATTTGTGTATTTTCAAATTCTAGCGATCTCGAGCCGGTTTCTCAAACTTACCTACCCCACCTTTAAGGGTTGTTTATATTTCATATCATTAATCAGAATCTACAAAGTAACTCAAATAAATGTAGTGGAGTAAAAATACCAGGTTAACCTCTGAATTGTAGTGGAGTAGAATTACAAAGTAACAATGAGCTGCCATGTGCACTGCAAGAAGCATACCGTGACATTCACAGTATGTAACTAGCAGCAATTGAAAAGTTACTTACTGTACAATTAATTACAGAAAGTAACTTGTCAATTGCTGCCAGTTACATACTGTAAAGGGAATCACAGTATTTACAAGTTTGTATTAGTAACAGTGTAAAATAAAACACAGTAACTTCCAAGTACTGTATTTGTGTTTACGGTAATAGTGTTTAAACTGTAAAATGAAACACAGTAACTTCCAAGTATGGTATTTGTGTTTACGGTAATAGTGTTTAAACTGTAAAATGAAACAGTAATATTTAATTACTTTATTTTTTGTTACAGCAGTAGTGTTATAAGCTGTAAAATAAAACAGTAATTTCCAAGCACTGTATTTTTGTTTTACGGTAATAGTATTTCAACTGTAAAATATTATCTTTAAATGCTATAATTCTAAGTTACAGCATCAGTATTGTAACTGTAAAACTATTTCTTTATTATAGTATACTTCATGTCATGCTGGTAATTTACAGATTACCAGAAATTCTTGACACCATTTTAAAGCTCACCAATAACTGCAGGGACACAGCAAACAATACATTTTAACAATCTATCCTTAATTGTGGAACGGTATCAAGAACATGTATTTTCTTGTGCTAAATGGGTGAGCATACCATGGCTACCACAAATGTAGTCTTCCATTGCATATCCCATGTACAATTATCTTCCATGTCTTATAAACTGTGCTTAACTGACCAGCAGCTGCAATTCCTACAGTTATTACATATTTTCATCCATAAAACAATGGATATTAATATCCAAAAACATGGAAATTGCATTTTTAAAACAGTGGCGCTAACAAAACAGAATATGAAGCCATTTCTTCTGCCAAGCCATTTTAGAGACGTGCTATAGTTGAAAAGGTGTCACAACCTCGACACTAACTGGAGAACCCAAATGCACGACCCAGAGACACAGTCTTGAATGTAACACAAATTGTCTTTTTAATGTCAATGAACAGAAAATCCCTCTTAACAGAGTAAGTACTGGAATAACAAAAAACTCTCACAAGGACGAAAAAACTAATCGTAACAAAAAGAGAACTTAAAATACAATTAAGTCTACAAAAATAACAAAATAACGAAACCTGACAAGACTGGAAACGAGGCCTGGCACGACCACACGTGGGAACAAACAAGACAAACTGATACAGGACAGGAGGGAGACAGGACTATTTAAACATGAGGTGAGTGGGAACAGGTGGAAACAATCAGGGGCGGAGCAGACGCTGACGATGAAAAGGGAGGAAGTAACAGGGCCTGAAATGAGAGACAAGAGGAAAGTACAAAATAAAACAGGAAATGGAAAACGAGACACAACATGAAACACGGGGACGTAACTAGAGATGAATGAAATAAATAGACAGACCTGACATGACATGAATAAACATGAAAACCTGACTAAACATGAAATGACAGACATAATACATAAACATAACTAACACATTTGACGAGACACAACAAAAGGCACTGTTTGGCAAATACATTATCACTATTCTTAGATAATACACAATATGTTAAAACACTTTGAATACAGTAGGGCAGGGGTTTTCAAAGTGTGGGAAGTTGAGCCTCCCCTCAGAGAACAGAAGAACAGCCGCGCCCCTACTATGCTATTATAATTATTATTATTATTGTTGTTGTTGTTATAATGCAGGGGTATTATTATCCAGTGGAATGCCCTTACCTACTGGCCTAGTTAAATCAAAGTGGTTATTTTTTTTTGGCTGGGCAGTGTAGTTTTACACACCGTCTTATTTGACTTTCTCAGGACTTAAAACAGTTTTTTGGGGGCAGACCCCCACAAAGAAAAAAATATATTTACACACGTAAGGTCATCATCTTAACAGTTGTTTATGCTCATCGAGTCATCCGTGAGCAGAGCATCAAGTTGGCATGCCTATAACAGCTGAATACGGTGATTACCATTTTGTTCAGCAAAACGCCTGACAAATCTATTAAGATCTAACACTTTAGTGCATTTTGATTCAATGCTGAGTACAGCCAAACCTGATGGTCTCTTATCTGTCATTGTAGACCGCAAATACCTCATTCCTTCCGTCTACTTGGGTCCAAATGCGCCATCCGGTTCAAATGAAATCGCAGCCAATCACATTTCCTCGCTCGCGCCAGGGAACGGGTTAGGGAGGGGTTACAAGGCTCGCGTCTTGTGCTGCATTCACTTGTACTCGGACATTAGGGATTTTCTCTCATAAATGTCCGATGAGTGAAGTAAAGTGTTACAGCAGAAAGCTTAATACAGCGTATGTCTGGTATATTAATTGTATTATGTCACCTGATATATCAAGCCAGTCTCACAAAAAAACGTGTAATAACTACGTTGGTCCACAACGTAGGACGTAGTATTTCTACGAAAACGCCAAAAAATTGTAAGATCCCTACGTTTTTTTTCACCATTCATTCCAATGGCTGGCGTCTATGTCACGTGATCTTCACATTTCTCCCTGCAGAAAAAAAAAAACATGGCCGAACTTCGTTTTATTCTCGGTGTAAAATGCCTATTTAAAGTTACTTTGGCCATTAAAATGTGTTTTGATGTCATTTGATGCGAGAAATATGAGTTGTTATTTCAGATTATGTGTGCAGTGGATGTACATGATCTTTAGTTTGCTAGTTATTACGAAGATTACTTCAGGAAATGGTGTCTATACAACGTTTTCATTGTTACCAAGGTGGTTGCTAGGGACGCTGCTATCGATATTATTTCTGTTATGTTGTGTAACTGTTTAATGGTGTTATCTTTATTGCTACCCCCTTCCCCGTCAAAGTATAGTGTTGGTCCACAGCGCAAACGTATTAGTTTAACAAAATCCGCATCTAAAAGGGTGCAGAAACGTTATTTTCCCCTGTACAATTCCAGTCTCACATCTCACAGCACATCGTCATTAACAAATACCGGAAACAGACCGAAAACACTTTATTCCGAGTGTACTTGCTTTTCTCTTTGAAAGTCATCACATAACGGCATTGTAATACACGGTTCGGCTGCATTAAATATTACATATCTGCCGTAGTTCTCTATTTATAGAGCCCTGATGAGAAGACTTCTAGACAAACATGAAGAACTGCCGCCAACACTGGAAACGTGACGTGGATCATAAATATATCAACAATTAAACAACATCTTACATTTCTTTTCACACAATGCGTCTCCTTGCAGTATCAACACTAATTCGGCGGACTTTTATATTTGATCCAATTGGTAGATAAGCTGTATTTACACCATAAAGGTGCACAGCTGATATAAAGGGACACCTAGTGGTTAAAGCATGTTATTGAATTTCATTATTTGTATTATTAGATATTAATAGAATCCCTATAAAGTATGTTCATTACTCGTTATGCTCTACTAATAGTTAAGTAAAGACTGTATATAATGACTATTTTGCACATCCCTTTCAAGATTTTCTAAGGTGTATTGACATATCATATAGGCCTACACAACTATGGTGTAGTTATGCAATGAATGAAAAACTTGGGTCGCAGGTTCCTCAACAGTGCATTACAAGACATCTATCAATATTGTGCATACCTCCAGCAATGTTAACTATGTTGAAGCACTTATTTTAACTGATATTATACATATGCATTATACTCTTATAAGATGTATGTAGATAGTATAAGAAATGTGCAGCATATGACAATTTAATGGTGGAGGTACACATATTGAAAGATGTCTTGTGATGCACTGTTGAGGAACCTGTGACCAAAGTTTTTCATCTCCGACCTAGTCAGGTATTGAACAATCAATAAATAAAGAACACAGAATTATTAAATATAAAACACAGAATGTGTGTGATTATACTAAATGATTTACAAATAAACACCACTGCATATTTACAACTATACACATGCTGATGTAACGCAAATGTTTCCAACTTGGGATCAATAAAGTATATCTTATCTTAAGATGATCGATGGCTTCTGCCATATTTGCACAATGTGCCTCTGAACATTGACAAGTGCATGTTTCAGGCTCATCAATGAACAACAGGAGGGGTCACAGACATAAGTTCCAGCTTTTCAAGTGCTGTTTGACGCTCTGCACACTCTCCAATCACAGAGCTTGAGGACTATCACAGGGTTTGTCAAGCGAAGCGGAGAGAATACTTACTTCCGGGTGTAATATTCTGTAAAGCAAATGAGCTGCTCCGACCCTCGGTCCTGACGGACTCCAACTTGTGTTTATTAATCAAACAAATAAATAAACACAAGGATAATTATGTGTTATTGTTGAGTAAATGGAGAATTGCACAGGGGAAAATAACGTATCTATTGTGGTGATTGACATTATTCACCCACGGATCTATGGGTTAGGGTATTGTTCTGCACGGACCTTTTTGTGAGCCGGACTTCCTGTCTCCGCCGGTCTTCGCTTCCCGGGCATGAAGCTGTTTACATGTGTTTTGAGATGCTAAATAAAAGTCTAGCTTGTACCTTTGATACCCCGCCTCCGACTCCCATCTCTCGGCACCACACTATGCCACAATTTTAGATGCGGATTTCGTTAAACTAATACGTTTGCACTGTGGACCAACACTATACATTGACGGGGAAGGGGGTAGCAATAAAGATAACACCATTGTACCCAACATAACAGAAATAATATCGATAGCAGCGTCCCTAGCAACCACCTTGGTAACAATGAAAACGTTGTATAGACACAATTTCTTGAAGTAATCTTCGTAATAACTAGCAAACTAAAGATCATGTACATCCACTGCACACATAATCTGAAATATCAACTCATATTTCTCGCATCAAATGACATCAAAGGGCATTGTAATCGCCACACTAACCTTAAAATAGGCATTTTCCACCGAGAATAAAACGAATGTCGGCCATGTTTTTTTTTCTGCAGGGAGAAATGTGAAGATCAGGTGACATAGACGCCAGCCATTGGAATGAATGGTGAGAAAAAACGTAGGCATTTTACAATTTCAGAGGCGTTTTCGTAGAAATACTACTTCCTACGTTGTGGACCAAAGTAGTTATTACACGTTTTTTTATGAGACTGGGTTGGATATATAAGAAGTGTGTTAAAAAAGTAGATGAGCGCAATAGTCTTTTCTTCCACTTTTATGTATAATCAAAAGGGTGTTTTTTTGGCTATTTGTGAGTAGGTAAGGTACAGTATAACCTGTGATTTCTGCCTTGAGTAAAAAGATTACCCGTGGATGAGTATTTTTCAGAAAGTCAGTAGAAGAGGCATGGGAGTCTCTTTGCTAATTATCAATGGTCTTTGCATATTAACAGCAGATGTACCCATGTTAATTGAATTGGTAAGAGGTCAGAGGAACTCCAAGACAGGGGCTTCCTCAGACCTAATACAATTAAAGTCTTGTTGATTAGTGGTTCATATCCAGCATGTATTAGCTAAGAAACGATAACAATGTTGGTGCGTAGCTGCATAGGGGAAAATGTATGTGCGCTCCTTTGCAGACGTTAGTTAATTGGATAATTAATATCCTGCAAGACTCCTAGAGAGGCCATGGGATAATGGTCGTTCTGCATTTATCAATACATGTATTCCTGTTAAGTGAGCTGACTTCGAGGTTAGAGGAAGTTCAGAGGATGTCGTGCGTGCTATATTGCCACAACATTTTGGAGTAATTGGCTTAAATATATGTGTGTGCTTAATTACTCTGTATGAAGTAGGAGCAGTTTGCATGGCAGGAAACATCCTTATTTACACACACACACACACACACACACACACACACACACACACACACACACACACACACACACACACACACACACACACACAACACACACACACACACACACACACACACACACACACACACACACACACACACACACACACACACACACACACACACACACACACACACACACACACTGTAAGGAGAGGGAGTGAATCAGACGGAGTCAACGGCTGCTGACTCATTGTCTTGGGTCCGCCCAGAAGTGAAACTGGCCAATGGAAAACTATAGGTCACTTACGTAACCCCAAGCCTAAGAGTAACATGAAGTGAGATGTCTCACTATGGGATGCGCCTCATCGCGGAGCAAACAGAAGCATCAATCTCATTACGCCAATCCTGATTGGCTGGTGATCTTGATGTCAGCGTCAGGGGAAATCACCCCCTATAAGTAGCCTGCGCCACGACGCATGCGTCATTCAAAATAAGCACCTCTTCTCGCTTCACCATAGCAAGGAGGGCCGTCTGGTGAGACATCTCACTTCATGTTACTCTGAGGACTGGGGATTACGTAAGTAACCTATAGTTCTCATTCATAACACTCCGTTCGATGTCTCACTATGGGAAATTGTAGCTCCCGTATTGCCAGACGAGCTTACCTCGAAAATCACCGATCAACCAGAATTTAACAGGTGGAGTCCCGACTCAACAAGGTGCCCAGCATTGCTCGGGCCACGCTTGGAGCGGAGACGTCTAGCCTGCAAAAGCGGACAAAAGTGAGCGGCGAGGACCATCTCGCCGCTGCACAGATGTCTTGGATGGAAACACCCTTGAACAAAGCCCAGGATGTAACCAGGCCCCGAGTCGAGTGAGCCCGCTGACCCGAAGGTGCTTGCAAATTCTGACTCGTATAGGCCAAAGCAATTGCCTCCACAATCCAGTGGGAGAGCCGTTGCTTAGTAACGGGCTTGCCCTTGTGAGGGTTAGGCCAGGACACGAAGAGTTGGTCATTAAGACGAAGCTCATTTGATCTGTCCATATATGTGTGTAAAGCCCGGACTGGACACAACAGATCCTGCTGCTGCTCCCCGGAGGAAACCAGCGGCGGAGGAAATGCCTCAATGTCAATTGGGGTACACGAACCAACCACCTTTGGTGTAAAGGCAGGGCTGGGCTTCAACAACACTCTCGTTTGCCCTGGGGTGAACTGAGTGCATGAGGGATGTACAGACAGTGCATGAATATCGCTGACCCGCTTAGCGGATGCCAGGGCCAGTAACAGCACTGTCTTGAGTGACAGATGTTTCATGTCAGCTCCTTCCAGGGGTTCAAATGGGGTCATTTTGAGCCCATTTAAAACCACTGCCAGGTCCCATAAGGGCACCAGCGACCTGGAGACAGGGAGGAGCCTGCGAGCTCCCTTCATAAAACGGCAGACCAAAGGATGTTGGCTAGCCGTCTTACCCTCAAAGCCCACATGGCATGCAGCAATAGCAGCCAGGTACACCTTGATCGTGGAGAAAGCTCTGTGTTTATCGATCAAGTCCTGTAGAAATGATAAAATCACCCCGACAGGACATTGAAAAGAGATGTGTCCTTCTTGAAGGCACCACTCCTCAAACACCCTCCACTTACAGTCGTAAAGAGACCTGGTGGAGGAAGCTCTCGCACTCTGAATAATGTTTATCTCCTTCTGTATTCAGATTGTACCACTCACGGGTCAGGCCCATAGTGCCCCGCACTCTAGGCGTGGGTGAAGGATCGCCCCCCCCCCCCCCCGCCTGAGACAATCTGTCCCTGCGTGGTGGGGGCTGCCATGGCTGCCCGCACAACAGCTGATATATCTCCGCCAGCCCGTACGTTGCGGCTAGGGCGGTGGTGCCTTTACAGCTCCAGCCGGCACTGCGCATGCGTGTGACGGCGGTGCCTTCACAGCCCCAGCCGGCACTGCGCATGCGCGTGACGGCGGTGCCTTTACAGCTCCAGCCAGCACAGCGCATGCACGTGACGGTGGTGCCTTCACGACCCCAGCCGGCACTGCGCATGCGCGTGGCGGTGGTGCCCTTAAAGCCCCAGCCGGCACTGCGCGTGGCGGTGGTGCCTTCACAGACCCGCCAGTAATCCGCCTTTTGAGAGATGCCGTAGCTGCTCTCATAAGGGGAACAATTGACGGGCTGTTTATTGGCTTTATTGATTTTCTTTTCATTATTTTGAGCTGCGCCCTCGGCCTGAAGCCTGGATGCGTCAGCTGCAAATGTTTTATGACAGAAGGATCAACCAATGTGTGACATGTGTTTGTGCGGACTTGAAGATGGTGTTTAGGCATCTCTCGAGGCGGCGGGAACACATTCACGGAGGGAAGAAGGAGGGGCTGTCACGCCGCTTGCTTCTTCTTCCTGAACTGCTGGCCGAAATTCTGGGTTGGCTGAGCCTGAGCTGCAGCCGGAACCGGAGAATTTCTAGGCCAGCTTGCCCTTGTCTCCAGCCTGGGCTGGGGACTCGGGGTGGGCTGCGGCCTCTGCGTCTTCGGTGCTTTAAACCAAGCAGAGTTCGAGGCAGCCTGGGCAGAGGACTGCTGCTGCGAAAGCAGCGGCTGGACCCTTCGAGGGAGGCAGAGGTAGAGTGCCTCGTCCTCCCTCTTTTTCGTCTCACACCTCCTTTGCATGGAGGCGAGAGCGGAGCCGAAAATTCCCTCGGGAACGATGGGCATATCCAGCACATCCTCCTTTTCCCGGTCTGGGAGAGTGGTGAGGTTGAGCCATCTCGCTCTTTCCTGCACCACCATGATCCCCATTACCTTGCCCGTGGCCTGGTCGGCGCAGCGTTGGACACGGAGACAAATGTCCGTGACCGCTGCCATCTCGTCCAGAGTGGCTGCCCCCGGGTTACCCGACAGGTCCTCGCAGAGATCCGCTTGCCCTGGCGGACAATGCTGCAGCTTTGTAGGACTTTTCAGTCATTGCTGACTGAAAACGGTCCGACTTTGCTGGGAGCGTGGGGTTCCTGCTTGGTGACGGGCCCACCTTTGGTAGAAGGTGAGCCACTACCAGCGGTTCCATGGGCGGCATGCAGAGCAGGCCGAGCTTCTCCATTCCGTCGCAGTCTAGGGAGGAGGCACCCTGGATTGGGACCTTGTTGTTGAAGGGCCGGTCTCTCCACGAGACCGACACTTCATCCAACATTTCCGGGAAGACCGGGAGGAGTTGCCTCTTTATGCCCGCTGCTTGGGGAAGGTGTTTCCCCTCGTAGCGGGACCTGGAGGTCTCCTTGGCCATTTCAGGCCACGGAACGTTGAGTCTGACCGCAGCGCGTTTGCACACGGCCTGCAGGTCCATGCTCAGACCGGGCGAAGCTGGTGCGCTATCGCCCGGGAGAGCAGCACTTGCCTCAGGCTTTGCAGCCTGAGCCGGTGAAATGAAGGTGTCCTCTTCCTGTTCATCCGATTCGGACAGGAGGAACGCCAGGGCGTCCTCCTCGTAGTCCAGCTCGAGGACATCCTCCACAGGTGAGACCATGGTGAGGTCTAACCGGGAGCCCCAACTTGGTAAAGCGTGTCTTGTCGTCACCGGGTCCCGGCCTGCCAGGGCGCGGGATTTCGGTTCTGTGGCCATAGCGGATAATGAGCCCCAGACCGACACGGAGAGGGGTTCACTCTCTGTGGCGGACGCCCCCATGTCTTGACTGCCGGTCGGCGGATCCATGGACATGGGGGGGTCCTGTTCCGACAGGCTAGCTTGTCTTGCTAACCGTCGGCGGAGGCTCTTAACGGTGAAGCGGACACAATGTCCGCATGAGCCGGGGTTGTCGATCGCGCCTCGGGCGTGTTCCAGCCCGAGGCAGGACGAACAGACCTGGTGTGTGTCTATGCCCGAGATCTTCAACCCGCAGCTGCAGAGTCGAACCACTGAGTCCCTGACTCCTCTGGTGTGAGGGAGAAGGGCGTCCATCTTGGTCGCCTCGTGGCGTGGAGAGGGCCCGCTCTCGACAGGTGGGACGGGAGAAAAAGTTATTACCACCTTGTCCTTAATCCGGAGAAAAAGGACGGTGTGGGTCTTTTATTCCCGGAGAATACTGACTGGTGTGGAAAATCAAATCAAATCAAATCAAGTTTATTTATAAAGCACATTTTAAAACAACTTTCGGTCGCGCCAAAGTGCTGTACATGAATACAAAATATACGGAACATATTGCAATTTGTAGCATTTAAGTTAAAAACAACAAATATAAAGGCAGACACAGTTAAAATACAAAATGAAAAATGTCATGCTCTGCTCACTTTTAAAAGGCCAGAGAGAAAAAGTGTGTTTTTAGAGAGGATTTAAAAGCCCCTAGTGTCTGGGCCGACCTCACAGGTAAGAGTGTTCCAGAGCCTGGGACCAGCTGCTGCGAAGGCTCGGTGCCCTCTAGTTTTTAGCCTGGTTTTCGGCACTACCAGCAGCATTTGGTCGGCAGACCTTAGAGCTCTGGCTGGGGTGTATCGCTGGATTAAGTCAGCTATATAAGCCGGAGCCAGCCCGTTTAGGGCCTTAAAAACAAATAAAAGGAGTTTAAAATCTATTCGGAACCGAACTGGAAGCCAGTGAAGTGAGGCCAGAATGGGGGTAATGTGGTCACGCCTTTTGTGGCCAGTCAGGAGACGTGCAGCTGCGTTCTGTACTAGCTGCAGGCGTTTTATGGATGCCTGATCCATGCCCACATACAAAGCGTTGCAGTAGTCCAGTCGCGATGTCACAAAAGCGTTAATTACCCTCTCTAAGTCTTTAAAAGATGAAAACGACTTGGTCTTAGCCAATAGTCGTAATTTAAAAAAGCAGGTTTTGACTACGCTGCTGACCTGTTTATCAAATTTAAAAGTGCTATTGAAGGTTACTCCAAGGTTCGTTACAGCGGGGAGGATGTTTTTACTCAGGGAGCCAAGAATGTCAACCTGGGAGGCCGGAGGTTGGGGTCTTGTTGAGGGTGAGGAAGTTTTGGCTCAGCCAGGATTTAATTTCAGCCAAGCAGTCCATCAATTGCTGTAAGGAGTAGGCATTAGCATTGAGAGGTAGATATATCTGAACGTCATCAGCGTAGCAGTGGAAGGGGATGTTGTGCTTGGAGAGAATTGCACCTAGGGGCAGTATATCTAATAGAAAGAGGATGTGGCCCAGAATAGAACCTTGGGGAACCCCACAGGTAAGGGGGGCTTTTGCAGAGGAGAAGGCACCTAGCTGCACTGAAAGGCTACGGTCTGTTAGGTAGGACCTGAACCATGCCAGAGCAGAGCCTGTGATGCCTGCGGACTGTTCGAGCCGCGACAACAGAATGCTGTGGTCCACGGTATCGAAGGCCGCTGTCAGGTCCAACAGCACCAGGACAGCTGGGCTACCTGAGTCGGCGGCTAGGAGGAGATCATTAAAAACTCTTAAAAGGGCTGTTTCAGTACTATGCATGGGTTTGAAACCAGACTGAAACTTTTCATGGATGCCATGCATGGTTAGAAAAGACTGCAGCTGGGCGTAGACTACTTGCTCCAGCGCTTTAGATAAAAACGGTAGCTGGGAGATGGGCCTAAAATTTGCAAGAATGGAGGGGTCGAGATTTTTATTTTTTAGCAGTGGCTTGACCACAGCATGTTTGAAGGCAGCTGGGACACATCCTGAGCTGAGAGAGGTGTTTATAAGTAATAAAATACTTGCTCCAACTGAATCGAAAACGTCTCTGAGAAGGCGAGAGGGAATGATGTCTGAGGTGCAGTTTGTCGGCCGCAGGTGCTTGACAACATCTGAGAGAGAAGAGAGGGATACAGGCTCAAAGTGGTCGAGGACAGCAGCGCACAGAAGAGGGGCAGAATCTGGGTTAGCACTAGTGTGGGCTAGCCTAAGAGCAGATACTTTTTCAATAAAAAATGACAGAAACTTATCACAGAGAGTAGTCGATGGTACAATTGGAGAAACATCACAGGGATTAATGATCGAGTTGAGGACATTAAAAAGAACCTGAGGTTTGTGGCTGTTCTTAGAGATTAACAGAGAAATGTGCTCTGTCTTGGCTGCTTTGACTGCCGTCTGGTAGTCAGAAAGGCAAGCACGAAGGATTTCCAAGGAGACATGGAGTCCATCCTTCTTCCACTTTCTCTCTGCACGCCTGCAAGCGCGTCTGAGAGCACGAGTACAGTCACTGAGCCACGGCTGTGGGAGAACTTTGGTGCGTCTAAGCGTAAACGGAGCAACAGAGTCAAGTATTTGTGTACATGTCGAGTCAAACATAGAGATAAGCTCATCAGCACTAAAAGCACAGTTCATCTCTAATTTACAGATCAGAGAAGCATTAAAAACATCAGAAAACTGTGAGGCCGTCAATGGGTTAATTAAACGCAGACGACGTGCAGGGGCTCGCGACTCGAGCCCTGCGCTAGGGATCGAGGTTGTAAACACAACAGGTAAATGGTCTGAGATACCTGTTGCTTCACAGATTTCATCCACAAATACAGATAGTCCGAACGATAATACTAAATCTAAAATGTGTCCTTTTTCGTGTGTTGGGCCAGCCACGGACTGAACTAGACCAAAAGAATCGAGGAGATTTAAAAAGTCCCTAACCAGGGGTTTTGACTCGCAACACACATGCACATTAAAATCTCCGGAGATCAAAACACGATCATATTTCACCATGATCCCGGACAGAAAGTCAGAAAAGTCATTTATGAAGTCCTTATTGCATTTTGGCGGACGATATACAACAGCGCAGAGCACAGGCGAGGCCGGATTCAGTTCAAACAGCTGTAACTCAAAGCTAGCGTAGCTTGTTACAGGGTGAAGCAATCTGCATTGGAGGCTAGCTCTAAACACTGATGCTATGCCCCCACCATGGCCGGTGGTACGGGTGGAGCTGAAGAAAGTACAGTCAGGAGGAACAAGTTCAGAGAACGGAGTATACTCGCCAGCATGGACCCAGGTCTCCGTCAGAAACATGAAGTCCAGTTGACGAGAGGTGAAGTATGCAGTATGCTCCTTTTTAATCCTTTTCCCCTCCGTGGAGGAGAGAAAAGAAAAAACGTCCTCGCTACCGTGGTGTCGGTAGAGAGGGAGCGAGCTAGCAACAGGTGTGCTGCTAGCTTAAAAAATCGGACCTACCTTACTTTCCGGGGAAGAGAAGGGCGAGGTCGATTTTAATACTAACTGGCGTTAGTACTACCGTCTTCCTGCGAAGCAGAAGGAGTAGCCGGCGAGCGCCAGTCGACCGAGATGGGTATTTGGGTTCAGTCTGTGGACAGTGAAGCTCTCCCGGCTACTGTAGAGATGTGCTCTGAAGCGAGAAGAGGTGTTTGAATGACGCATGCGTCGTGGCGCAGGCTACTTATAGGGGGTGAATTCCCTGACGCTGACGTCAAGATCATCAGCCAATCAGGATTGGCGTAATGAGATTGATGCTTCTGTTAGCTCCGCGATGAGGCACATCCCATAGTGAGACATCGAACGGAGTGTAATGAATGAGAACTGCTAACTCACTGGCTAGCTCGCCCATAAGTGAAATCACCTTTAACAAATAGCTAGGGAGGAGGAACCCACACAACTCCTCCCCACTTGTGTGTATAAATAATATGATATTTTGATGCTCGGGGCCCCTTCTGACTGTCCGTCTCGGTGTAGCACGGTAGTGGAATTGAGCCCAGAGTACTCTGTAAATTGTATTGTGTCTTTTGCCATTAAAACAGATTATTGTTCAAAATTGTATCCTGGTGCTCTTAAATTCCTTCCTTTTATGATTTAAACCAGCTCATCAAAAGGACACGCGGAGCCGAGGTGGGTTTCAGACCACTCACATCTCCAACATGAGCCACAACTTTTATTTCAAAACAAAGCTGCGCCCCTGCTTGACCGGTACTAGCTTTTGATCAAAGTCAATGCGGAAAACCCGCACTCACACAGGTAGGCGGAGGTGAAGGGAATGAGCACTTTTACAGCCTTTTTGGCGAGGGGGGGAACTCGGTCTCCACAGACAGCCAAAAGTGTGCAAGTGACTTTTTCTGCCAGACGCTGTCTCCTCTTTCACTTTAGGTAACTTCACTAAAAATCGATCCATGTTGCCGTTGCATAAAGTTAGCTGAAGTTAACTAGCTAGATTTCACTGTTTCTCGTTATTTTTTTCTCACGCTGTGCCTCACCTGAAGCTCTCTGGCGCCCCCCAGGGGAGGCGCGCCTCACACGTTGAAAACCTCTGCATGTCCACACTGAAATCTAATGTTTGCAAGATTTCTGTGAATTATAACATGCAAAATGAATGCAGGAATTGACCCTGTACGTCGGACTGTCAAACTTTGGCTACGGTTACATAAATTAACTGACACAATTGTTTGTATTAATTACTTTCTTTGTCTCTTGAGTTACCATATCCATTGGGGGAGGTTATTTCCTGGTTCAGCAAAGGGCTTGGCCGAGCACTGAGGACTCATAAATACTGCAAGGAGCCAATTGGGACAAACCACCTGCTTCCATGTTAAAGGGGGGGATGTCCTTTGTGTATTATGTTACTATTAAGTATCCCTTGGTTTCAACTTGGTTTGGCCAAGCCACTATATATGTTCCTTGGTTTTTCATTGTAGCAGCTCAGTTTGTTGAGTTTACACCTGTTAAGTTGATGCCATTTTCCGTTGTCCTCTTTTATAGGCCTAATTAGAACTTATTGATTTATGATGTTTTCTGTGGACCTTTGGGTAAATAAAAAACCCAGTCTATTTAAACCACTCCTGTGTCCTGTTGCCTTACTTCTTGTTCCCTGACAATTGGTCAGCAGCTTTCTTCGAAATTGAGTTTCTCAATGTCGAGGAAGGCTGCTCCAGAGCCACTATTTCAAGGATGCTACGTCATCGAGTCCCGCCGTAGGACTGTTCCAATGTCCAGGATGCTTGGAATCCTATCGAGGCCGACATCCTTCGTTGCGGGACATTTCGATGCTGCACATTTGTATCCTCGGCGGAGTTAAAATCCCCACAATGCTTTGCACACGGACCAATTTACCAAATCTTTGGCGGAAAATGTAAGGCGGGGCCTCTCATATGACGCACACTTGCTAGCCTGTTCCATTCTTCGTTCTCCGAATGCCAGGAAGGATTCTTGCCTAGCCTCTGATGGACCTGACTCGGAAGAGATGTCTTACCAAGGAAGCGTCCTCGACATTGAGAAACACCCCCAGTTTCTCTCCACGAGCTGCAGAAGAGAAATGCTTGACGGGAAACGACTCGATGGTATATCGACCTGAGCGCTCATTGGTGGTTTTTACCCTGTGCTGGTGATGAAACTCTCCAATTGGCTCCGCAAAAGTATTTTGTTGTTTTGTGTCAGTTTTATGTCGCCACTTCCATTCATCTTTGTTCCACAATGTTTATCATCATAAAACTAATATCTATATATTTTATACTATTCTTGCACTACTTACCGTTTTCATACTTTATATATCTTAGCATGTCCATACACATTGTTAATACTGTTCATACTGCTCATAGGCTAAAGTGTATATCTACCCTCATTGTTTATTCATCATTCCTTTCATTCGATATTTTATTCTGTAGATTTTGTACATTGCTTTTCACTTTACTGCTTTACTCCTGGTTAGAAGCTAAACTGCATGTTGTTGTCTCAGTACCTGTAATCTGTGCAATAACAATAAAGTGTAATCTAATCTTGAGCAGGAACAAATGTATTTACTTAGTACATATCTGACATTAACGATTAAACACATTTGTGCATTCTTTATAAATGCAAACTGGTCAAGACCACTGATGGAAGTAGTTTTGAAAAGTAGTGGTTCTGTCTTTTACATGTGGGATTCAACCCCCCTTGTATTGATTTGTTTTAAAATGAACAGACACTTCAGTCATTCATTTGTAGTGGTTTAATAATTGTGGGATTTCTACTGCATCCATTTCTACTGCATCCACTTCATCTGCAACGAAGAACGCCAACGCAATTTACGCCATTGCAAACGGAGTCAAGCCGACTCCGAGCTGTCCGACTTCAGGCGAGCTTTTTGAGACCTCCCCCGGCTGCAATCGGCTATTCTCATCTACTTTCGAGGCAAGCTGCAGCTCATCTCAAACAAGCCTATTTTTTCTGTTGACCGTTTTTGTCCCTAAAGTTTGTAGTTCGTTTTTGTTTATTAAATATTGTCAGACTATATTACTTTGGTATGGACTTTCTCTTTGAAAACGCGTCACAGCCTATAGCCAATTGAGTCGCCACAATAATAATAAAAATGATGATTATTACCTTACTTTTGTCTATTTTTATTCCTCTGTGTTACGTTTTTAAGGCGCAATGCCAAGACACATTCGTTGTATGCTTGCATTGGCTAATGAAACAGATTCTGTAGTATTGTAATCTCTGAAGGTGACACATTTTGGTCAGTATTTCCATAAAACAAAAAAAAATAAACAAAAAAAAAAGCTTCTATATATTGGGCCTTGAAAGTGCTCTCTGAAACTATACGCCTGGGATGGCTTGTCACCATGAAATGTGAAAATGAATACTTTGCCGTAGAGATACACACATGTGTTTACCATCCCCTTAAACCCTCAGTGTATTCTTAATTCAGTATTTATAACTTCCAATTTTAGGAAAAACACTAATATATTTAAAAACTACAATTCCCTAGAGCCACGCTATGCAGCTTGGTACAAATCAGCACCACAGTTGTAGTTCTTGTTAAGACATAGGGTCTTAACAATATATATCTACTAAGTATATCAAATATCTAGTATAGTCAAACTAGTAATTACACTGCATCAAGATTATTAAGAACAATATGTTGGTTTATTTAAGATATTTGAGCTATTCTATAAATTGGGTTTTTCGGTTAGTTCTTTCTTTTTTGGTTACTGTGATCTTCTACAGTACATTGTTGGTTACTGTGATTATCTACAGTACATTGTTGGTTATTGTGAATATCTACAGTACATTGTCGGTTACTGTGATCTTCAACAGTACATTGTTGGTTACTGTGATCTTCTACAGTACATTGTTGGTTACTGTGATTATCTAAAGTGCATTGTTGGTTACTGTGAATATCTACAGTACATTGTTGGTTACTGTGAATGTCTACAGTATATTGTTGGTTACTGTGATCTTCTACAGTACATTGTTGGTTACTGTGATTTTCTACAGTACATTGTTGGAAACTGAGATTGTATACAGTTGAGACGTTACTACATTACTACTGATATTTTTAAAGTAACTCCAGAGGTACTGACATGTTTGGTTGGAAACACGGTATTATACTCAAATAGTATGGGCTGGACCCGTTCGAGTCCGGTTTTGGATAGTCTGCCGTGATTTCATTTCATAGAGCTGTCTGACGCTCGGCGTAAACTTGGCACACTGCCACTCCAACATCCAATCACACAGCTTGAAGATTAATCACGGGGTTTGTCAAGAAAAGGGACTGTAGTCCCAAACGATAGTTGAGGATTATGGGTATAGTGTCTTCGGCCATCCTAAACTCAGAAAAAACTATTTGTTTCTCCGAATCGAAGGGGGAAAACACAAAAGCATTGTACACAATTTAAACCAATCACTGTTGTGTAATTAACAAGGATAAACTGATGTTTTTAGGTGATGAGTACTGCAGATTACTATGCAAACTTTGAGACCGGAAATACTGTTTTCATCCCAAGCTGTTGCCTGGCAACGCAATTCTGTTGATAGTTATTTCATATCGCTTTAACACCATATCCCAACGTGCATTGCGGCTAGAACATCCAATCACCGAGCTGCAACCATTGCTGAGGATCTTGGGTAATCAGTTCAGTGGGTGTGTATCGCACGTCTGTTTCCAGTGACTTTATTTTGAACTTCAGTTCTTGGCGGACGGCGAAAAAGCCAGATATTTTAGAATTAAACAAATCAATAAAAACAAGGATAATTGTGTGTTATTGTTGAGTAAATAACAGTGTGTTATTTAGAAAAGAATAACAAATTAGAAGGAAAAAAAATTACAAACAATACAGATTTCAGTATTCTGAGGCTCTGAGCCCCTTTTATTTTCCTCACGGACGGCAAAAAAAAGTCATTATACAATTTGAAATAAAAACAATAATCGTGGCTTGATATTGAGTAAGAAAATGTTTTTATGAACCACACAGCTTCCGGTCTTCCAAGACCCGACCGGACACAAATACGTGGTGCAGGCATGAAACATACTACCAATAGAAATACATTGCTTTTAAAATCGTTCTGTGTGACACGAAAAAAAGGGGAAAATCGTGTTGGTGAACACAAATCAATAGATTAAATGTTGTGACTATAACACGAAAGGCCGTGAGACTGGGTTGGCACAGCAATGTCACTGGATTAATGCAGATCAATGCTGCAAAAATAAATAAACTAATTTAGTCAATTGAGAAAAAAAGCCAATTATTTTGATAATCAGTGAAACACAAATGGCAGAATTTTCTAAACCAATTGGAATATGTATAATAAAAATATGTTTAAGCCTTGTTTATACAGCAATACTTATGTATTCACATGGGTAAAACTTACTTCCTACCAACACAACATGTTCATGTTGAACGTGTGTCCAAAAGTGAACTGTAAGTACATTATATGTTATTTTGTTTTGCCTAAAATAGCTGTCTGTGGTAACTCTAATTCATCTCATGGTGTAATGTATTGGTATAGCAAATGTTTAAAAATAAAAATACAATGTTGTGGGAGAAAGGCTTATTTGAGAATTGGTGAGAATATCTAGATACCACATAAAATAAAAAACGATTTCACGTAGCCAGCTAGCTTAGAACAAACACTGCAATCAGGAGGATAACTTAGCCTCCCTCTGTCAAAAGGTATAACACATCCTCCTTACATTGCAAACTATGGCAACAGTGCTGACAGAGCAAAGTGATAACTTGTGTGAACCAAAGGGTGCCTGCTACACTTCTGCAGAAATGTTGTGGGTCGGGATAGCGTGATCATTGGTAGCCGCCTATTTAGCGCAATTCAGAGCAATGACTAGCCAAACTGGTACTCCTGCACGCAATCGTATTAGATACGCAAACAAAGCACAGAAGCTCGGATCACAACACACAGAAGGGTAACTTAATGTACTGCTTTGGATAAAATGACTCTGCAACATCTTAACATGTAATCCTATAGATTACTATGACATGGTTGACATACAAAGGTAGGGTAAGTAGGGGTTGGTAGGTTCAAAAGTCAAACATCTGAATGTTATGGAAGGGTTTGGGTGTACCTCAATCATAGGTGGCACTTGTGTAGGCTTCAAAGCCCAGCTCCAACTTTGATTGCTGTGATGACTGACATTTGCTAGACTGAAAAGCCCTTGGCGCTTTCAGCATCAAGGCAGAGGATGTGGGAGGGTTTGAACAGATTTCTTATAGGTCTCACAATAAATGGGACAGAAAGCATGCGTGGAAAAGAGATCACTCAGGTAGACATGTGGACATGCAGCCAGTGTACACAAACATCATTAAAATTAGCTGGATTTTTGGTTAACACTCTTATACAGCTTGTATTCCTCTACTCCAATAGTTTGATTACTGTTTTCCTCATCAGCCACATAGATGTCATCATTCCATTAACAATGTTTTCGTTGATGTAACCATAAGCTCTATTCAATGCAGTAGATAATAATCAACCTGTGAACCTTTTAGGAAAGAACCACATAATGCGAGCTCTGTGTCTAGAGCAGAATTACATAACTCTTTGTTATCTAACAAATTAATATGGATCCTTTACCTTGAGTCTTGTGTGTGCGAGAGATGCTGGACTATTTCTCCCCTTCTTATTTATCACAGCCTATCCCCAAGGTGTGTTTGGCAGAACGCAGCCTTCGTCTAGCCAATGCTGGTGCGTTTGTGTATGTATCTGTGCAGCTCGGAACCGAAGATATCTAGTGTTTCTGATGCCAGCGAGTGGGAGCTACACACAGCATGCTCATTGGCGGGGGGAAGAGAGCAGCAGAGTTGGATAGAGCGAGAGGCAGAGGGGGTGGATTCAGAGAGAGACAGAGGGGGAAGAGAGCTTTGTTTGCACAGGGAAATCTCCAAGGACAACCCAAGCACATCTGTGAAGTGTAGAAGCGGCGCTCAGTGATGTTGTGGTTGAAGAGATGGAAACGTGAGTGTGAAGTGCAGAAGGACAGCTGGGGATGGATGCAGCGGTGTGGAAAAAGGTTGAGATCTGGGGACATATATTATATAAGTAAAACCTCAACAGGGAATTTAAATGAATTGTATAAGACATTGGTTTTTCCACCAAAAGAGCTAGTTTAGCACAACTGAATGGCTTTCACACAGACTTTGTTCAGGGTTTTTGCTGTGTAAATGTATTATTTGGTGTTATCCACTCAAAGAGTGCAAAGCCTTTGAAATGGTTACTCAAAGTCAGAAATGGAGTGTCTTTTTGTCACTGTTTTATGACACATTATATACACTGCACTACTCTTTTCCTATCTTAAAATGCACTGTAAACTTGTATTCATGTATTTTTCTTTTAATGTTTATTTTATTATCTTTGCTTTTTATTGACTGTTTTTAAATGCCATTTTCTTAATGTCTTTTATTTTTTAAAAGCACTTTGAATTACCCTGTGTTGAAAGGTGCTATATAAATGAACTTGCCTTTCCTAATTTGAAGATGATTGACAGGTGTATTTGAATATGTATTATACCCAAAACACCTAAAAAGAGGAATGAGGAGGGACTAGAACATTTGTAAATAATTGAGCAAAACAAAGTATTTTACATTTAATCATATACATCCATCCATCCATCCATCCATCTTCTCCCGCTTATCCGTGGTCGGGTCGCGGGGGTAGCAGTTCCAGCAGAGAGCCCCAAACTTTCTTTTCCCTGGCGACATCAACCAGCTCTGACTGAGGGATCCCAAGGCGCTCCCAGGCCAGCGAAGAGATATAATCCCTCCACCTGGTCCTAGGTCTACCCCTTGGTCTCTTCCCAGTTGGACGTGCCTGGAACACCTCCCTAGGGAGGCGCCCAGGTGGCATCCTAACTAGGTGCCCGAACCACCTCAACTGGCTTCTTTCGACGCGAAGGAGGAGCGGCTCAACTCCGAGTCCCTCCCTGATGACCGAACTTCTCACCTTATCTCTAAGGGAGACACCAGCCACCCGGCGGAGGAAACCCATCTCGGCCGCTTGTAATCATATACAGTATGATGTTATTTATTTCGGTATAAAAGAAGAGACAACATTTGATTCACTGCCATGAGTGTAAAGAGAGACCTTACGTAACACGGCATCCACAGTGGAAACATGCAAACTATCACACAGAAGGTGACATTAAAAAAGAACAACATTAATATCCTTTTTGCAAGCGAGCAAATAATTGTTTTGCCTCTCATCTGTGTTAGTGTTACGAGATAAAATCTAAATTTGAATATACACAAAGCGAAGAACACAGGAATTGCAATCGCAACTTTTTTTGCATATGCGGAAAGAGAATAGCAAGGAATAAAGAGGAAATGCAGAACATTAATCTTATTGCAATCTGAAAAGGAAGATATGATCTGCAAGAAGCTGAGAGTGTGGAGGAGGCGGCCTGGCAGAGGACGGACAATTATTGCCACTGAATAGACAACCAAGTGTTACATAAAAAAACACATACAAACATGCACACACACATGGAAAGTCTGTCCTCCTTACACTATCTCCTCCTCAATTTCAGGCACGCACACACACATGTACAGAGTTTAATAGGGTGGGGTGGTGTTGCAAATGTTGTTGACAACTTCATTAATTAACCCTCCCTCTATCAGAATGGTTTTCAAAGACAAAATGAATATCTGAAAGTATTATATAATGTTAGAATCTTTCCAGGAACCATCGACTTGTCGTGGTGGAAAGGTTTGGGTGAACCTGGGGGCTGTGTTGTCTGGAACCGTGTATTCCTGGTAGGGTCTCCCATGGCAAATTGGTCTCAGACGAGGGGCCAGTCTTAGAGTGGTAAACCGAAGACCTCATGCAAAACAACATAAGGAGTGAAGTGAACCGGCCCGTAGGAAGTCTGGTGACCCCGTCTGGAGCCAGGCCCAGAAGGATGACTCATCAGCGTCTGGTGGCCAGATTTGCCACAGAGCCCAGCCGGACACAGCCCAAAAAAGCAACGTCGGCACTACCTCCACTTCTACGTCCTACGGGCCAACAACCAACGGGAGGCCTCGATGGGGTCGGATGCGTTTGTGCCAATTATAGAGGTTTCACAATACTCAACATTCCCGGGAAAATTTACTCTAAGGTGCTGGAAAGGAGGGTCCGGCTGATGCTCCTTTCCAGGCATGTTCCCAGGGCCTCCGCGACCTGACTCGGGTAAGCAGAAGAAGATGGATGGATGGATGCATTTTATTTTGAAATTATTATATGATACAAACCATATTCATTATATGATATGATGGTATTCTGAGACACGGCAGGCAAAAACATCGTTTTTCAAGCACTGGTCAATTTTGAGATGTTGTGCTATTTTGATTCTATAACATGTTTTCTTTCAGGCTTTTGGCAGGAAAACGTACAAAATACACATTTAAGTGTTTATTTTTACTATAGTTTGTCTATTTGCGTCTGTAGATTTCTCCTAAATTCACAAAAAGTTAGCATTCTAACGTAAAATCAAGTACTGCGACCGCTGTGTACACCATGTCATCAGAGATATCGTTGGAAAGCTGTGGGTCTTTCTTACTTCGGTTAAATGGATTCCTTGCGTCCCTCACTTGCGTCGTTTCCCTGTGACTAGTCCCTCCCACCAGGGAAGCATGGAGAGACGCAAGGAAACCACGAGAAGCAGGGAAATGAGTTTTAAGAGCAATGGGACGTCCTTTCCTCCGGAGCGTCACGTGAAGCGACGTCCGTTTGTGATGATGTTGCACAGCTGATTGTCTGACAACAGCTCTGTCCCCGTTATTTCCACACACACCCCTGCCTGTTAGTACACATTTACTGACACAAACATTTGTATCATCTGTTGTAGACCCAAATAAATAAAATGAAATTAGAACTCATTCTCAAAAAAGATAAACGCCATTCTTAAAATATATAAACGCACAATAGTTTGATTAATATGGATTCGAGTGCACAATAGAAATATAATAATTGAGAGAAGAAAAAGAGATATGTTATCTATCAAAACCCAGTTAGATTAACATTCATTGGATTGCACACTTTGTTTGGATATTGTTTGGACTAACCCTAACCCTAACCCTAACCCAACAAACACAGCATAACAATATGTAGCAAATTAACATTTTAAATAGCACTTAATGACTGACTGAATGGAAATGACAATAAATGAAAATGTAAAGCGATCATGAAAATGTTTCCCAAAAATGAATACAATGATTTTTGACCACTTTGTTGTTCAGATATATCACATATTTGTAACTAAATTATACATTAATTGAAACAAAACATGGTATAAACTGAGGAGTGACTCCCGTGAGGTTCATGTATTTTCTTCACTCCGCTGGGAAACTGCTCTCATGTCAAGAAGCATCAGATCAGTGCATGCGCTGCAGTGAGCGATACACAGTAAGGGGGAGGGGCGAGTGTCTGAGGATTTCATCGAAGGATGGTCTGGTGGTTCCTCGATTATAGCTCCTCCATTATCGCTCCTCGCTCCTCTGGCAAAAATAAGGCCATTGGGACGCTACTCAAGATGGCGCAGACAAATCAACTTCCGGTGAGACCGAGGAGCGAGGAAATAAAAAATAAGAGAAGTGAGAAAGGGCCGGTGTCTCTCCTGCACAATCTCATCGGATCCAAATATGGTCATTTCCTTTGTATCAGCAACCAATCGTGAAAGTACAAAGGGGTCTTAAACCAAGAAACGAAATCTCATTGGCTGGTGTCAATTTCTGACAACGTGATTCGTTCAGATGCGGCGTCACGTGGTGTGCTAAAACACTTCCTGGTTACCCAGCTAGCGGGGAACATTCTCACAACTTTGGCTAACGTTACCTATTGGTTCTAATAAGGTTTTAAAGAAACGTTTTAATCTGATGTTCAAATAACCTTTTTAGGATGTTTATTAGTTCAAATAATGTTCCTATAAGGTTTAAGGTTAACTAAGACATAACGTTTTAACGGCAACATTCAGAGGATATTCTGAGGATGTTATTGAGGCCTGAGATGACAGAAAGTTTATTTATAAAACGTTCCTTTAATGTGATATGTTAACAAAGGTGGAATGTTTTGCCTGCAACATTCTAAGGACGTGTTTTGGATGTTGTTGGGTAACACATTAAAGATGTTCTTTATAAAACGTTCCCTCAATGTTACATGATAACAAACAAAGAACATTCTCCAAGCAACATTCTGAAAATGTTTTCAGGATGTTATTCTTTTTTTATAAAACGTTCCTGTTATGGCAAATATTAACACGGTCATGGTCAACGTCAGATATATTTCTAGTGCGCTTTAAAAAACAAACTTGTTGCATTTGTTTGAAAAGGATGTTTTAAAAAAAATCTGATGTCACCATATTTTCCTTTTGAAAAAAATAAACAAACACGTAATGTATGATAAGATGTAAGCAGATATTGCATGTTTGCGGTGGCATGTGTGAGTTCCCAGCTTGAAATGTTTGTTACCATTCGTTGTTCTAGAAATGTTTTCAGCGGGACATTTTAGTTTGGTTCCCAGAATGTTCTTCTGAAAGGTAGGATAACGTTCTCTAAAAACATTCTGGACATGTTTGGTGATAATCTTCTTAAGATGTTTATGATAACCTTAAGATGTTTTTGATAACATTGTTAGAAGATTATGGCAACATAAACATTTTTTACAAACAAACATTTTAAGAACAGTAGGGCATAATGTTCAAACAATGTTATCAAAAATATTTTAAGAATGTTTTTAGAGAACGTTATCCTACCTTTCAGAAGAACATTCTGGGAACCAAAATAAAAGCTTCTGCTGAAAACGTTTTAAGAATAGTACGGCATAATGTTCTAACAATGTTATCAAAAACATTTTAAGAAGGTTATCACCAAACATTTTAAGAATGTTTTTAGAGAACGTTATCCTACCTTTCAGAAGAACGTTCTGGGAACCAAAAGAAAACTTCCTGCTGAAAACATTCTTAGAACAATGAATGTAACATTCTCAGAATGTTTTTAGAACCAAACATTTCTAGCTGGTTAGCTTTCCACTAGAAATTTAAATCTCAAAATGGTATTTTAAGCAAAAGACTTCACAGACATGTTTTGTATATTGTATGGCCCTACAATATATTTTTCCAATATAGCATAATCCACTCAAAATATAATACATATGTATTTAGGATGAACTGATTTGTCAGATTTTATTAGTTAGTTTTAGTAATAAAGCTTTTGGTGGTGCCAAAGGTAGAATTAATTTATGTGAAATAATTTGTTAGCATTAATGTGTTTATAATTATTATTCAAAATGTGACGTATCAGTGGGTTTACACATATTTTGAGAAATGTTTTGAAATGTTTTCAATCATCTGGTTTAAAATATATTGAAGCATTCTCAGGATGTTGTACGATGTGAACTTTGAAAGAATACAGTAAAGACAGTGTGCTGTCTTTCATGTTCGCAATGATAACATTTGTTCCATTCCAGAAATGGTAGCCCATTTAACACATTTTCACAAAGTGACTACAGTAGACATTAGGAACTAATGCTTATCTTGTCTCTAGAGGGTTAACATGCCCTCAACAGCCATGGTTCAACGAACTACACCAAGCATTTATTATGGTTTTTTCTCCAGGGATTCAAGTGCAAAACACAGTCTTGAAAATAAACAAACATATGCAGCATTTTCATTTAGGATTGCACCTGGCCTTAAAGGTGGGGTAGGTAATGTTTCAGAAGCCGGCTCGAGTGCACTAACATTTGAAAGTACACAGCCGAAAAGAATCCGCCCCTTCCTTCAGACTTCCTTACAGAGCACCTCCTCCAACACACATGAACGCGCAATGCACGCCCAATGACGGCACGCCCAGCGCCATATAGATGGCGCTGGGCACGCCCAATGAGGGCACGAGATACATTTGTGCGTGCACGAGATGGAAGGCTGACAGACAGGGCGGCAATCGGCAATGTCGTGCTTTTTACAGTTTTACGGCTTCCACAGATGACATTTTTGTATGGATTTTTTGTCGAAGTACTTAAGATATTCATTGCTATCGGGATGTTAAGAGCATTCCATGGAATATAACAAAAAGTGTATCTCGAGCCGGTTTCTGAAACTTACATACCCCACCTTTAAAGCAAATTAATCAAATGAATGAAACAAAACAAAACAAATTACGGTAAAATATTGTTGGTGATGCACTTCAAAACAGAAAGAGCCGAGAATGCTTGCAACTACGTTTTGCACAATTATATTTCTCTGTCATCCAGCAGTGAGCAGAAACCGATGCTATGCGTAATTCAAAGCCCTTTCAAATGCGAGGAAGCAGGCCACAAAGGGAGTGGTGAAAAATGTTCGCCCACATTGTTGCTCAGGGATGTGTGACCTTCATGACGCTGCAGCTGCTTGTATTGTAGGTTTCCCAGTCAGACAGCGCTGTTGTCTCTCTGGGTGACAAATCGTAAATCTACCGGAAGCGAACATATCACGAAATGTTACCTCATCTACAAATGAGTCTCTCACATTGTTTGACATTCAAACTGCTCTGTTTGGCCGAACATATACAAATGACACTGCTCACGGTCTGAATAATAGACATTTGCGAAATAACTAAACTAACTTACTACAGTTTTTGCACAGTAATTCGTGATTTCCAGTTTATGAAACTACATTGATACTCTAACTTTTCCTCTCCTGTCACCATTAGTTTTAAACTTTAATTTATTTTATAATCTTTGTGTTACTTTGCTGTACTATTTTGTACTGCTAATGGGCACATTTTAGCATGTCCACAAATTAAACTAAGATTGTGAACATAGCGAATACTATACTGGCTAAGCATGCTAGCATCATTGTGAGCATATCAGCATGCTGACCTTAACATCTTTTCACTTTAGCCTGGAACCATCACACACAGAGTATTGTCTGGTGTGCCTGTGTTTCCCCTCTGTTCCTTATGAACTTGATTATTATGGTTAACATAATGAAGCCATCATGGCTTAAACAAGGAGGCGGCTTATGTAAATGCTCAAATATTTGCAATGATTTAATTATACCTGGAACACCTTCGACACGGCGCAAGTTAATTCTGTTTGGGGGATATATGGAGGGGGGAGGGCTATATTGTTTATTGCAGGTGGCAAATCATTTTTACACACAAACATTAACACATTATTTGACTAATAAAAAGATTCAATAATCCTGGGCTAATTTGTTCAATAATTGAAATTAGCATTGCTACATGTTCAGTGTTATACAACAATGCAAGTAAAAAATATTCTGTGAATTTAAATTCAAATTAAATGCAAACAGAAGGGTAAGCTCAGTCATTTTCAGGGTTAGGTCTAGACCCTGCTATCGCCAGCCTTCAGCCAACCTAGGCTTTCCAAAAAGTGAATCCCCAGGTCTAAATATTTTATATATTCAGGTTATAGCTACCCAGGTCACTCATATTTTGTAATGCCATTTTTGATTTGGAAAATATGTGCAATACAAGCAAAGAAAATTCGTTTTTGGGCTACATCTATATCAAGCCCCCTTGCTACCCGGTGAAATCAAATAAAAGCGCTGCATGCAGGAAAATCTGAGGAATGTATGGCTTTAATCAACTTCATTGACAAACAAATTGAACATCTACATAACATATGGCAGATTTCTCTGTGTGGTTTTAAACAATTGTACTGATGTTAACAGAGTGTATGTATTATTTAAAGTTTTTGGGTAGAGGGGACTAAACTTTTGGTTTATCAGGAAAACTGATGGGATTAACACCATCCGTGCCCTTCTCCAGAGAGCATTAGACAATTTAAGAGCGGGTAGGGGATGAAAGAGGGAGAGATAGCTCAGTGTTGCAAATCCTGTCATTTTTGTGATTACTTTAGATCAGGGGTGGGCAAACTTTTTGGCTCGGGGGCCACTATGAGTTTTAAAATTTGACAGACGGGCCGGGCCAGTAGCAGATCGGTGAAAAATGATTTAGCTGTCCACTCCTCATTATACACTCGGCACTCAATGTTGACTTTTCTTTTCTTTTGTCCACTCATTGTTACAGATGCAGTTTCAGAGGTGAATTATTGCGTCATTGCGTCATCGTTTACGTCATGACGTAAGCGTTTACGTGCATTCTTATGATCCACACAGCGTTTTACGTCCCTGATTTTCTCCGCAACACCGCTCACAACAACATCAATAGAGGACTGCGTCTGGTAGTTCTATATATCGTATAAGGCTTCGCCCTCTAAGGCTATCGCTATTGGGTAATCCCACTGCACGTGTGCAGCACTGACAGACGTGGGCCCCACCTCCGGGCTCACTTCCGTATAAATAGTACCCTAGGCCCTACAATCTGCTCCCACTTTTCTTCAGCACTCCGTTGCAGAAGCATTGTCAGGCAAAACAAGTTATTTTCAGAGCTACTTACTAAAAGCAAACATTCCTACTAAAAAGCTTTGTTTTCTGGTAAAATGGAGACTGGGCAGGAAAATCAAGGTTCCGTCAGGGATAACCTTGCATGCGGGTCGGGCTACATTATGAGTTTTGACAGGCACTCACAGTGTGAGTCCTGCCTGGGAATAGAGCATGCGAACGCTGCTCTCACTCCCGGGGTATCATGCTCACATTGTGCCAGTCTCCCTCTGGCCCTCAGACTACTGCCGAGGATGATTGGCCCGTCCAGGAGGTGTACTCCGTGGACAAATCCGTTGATTTCCCGGATCCGAATGACGGGCACGAGTCGGACGACTACGTCCCCTCCATTCAGGGATCACCTGGTGATTCCCCCATCATCTCTCCCCTCCGGACGGAGGGGACAGATATGGGGCCCGGTGTAGGTCCGGCGTATGATCCAGTGATCTCTATCTCCGCCACCACGGCTCTGCCATCGATTAGCGGGATTCTCATGGAACTCCCGGAGATTATCTATAAGGTGAGACATCTCTCCGTTCCCCTAGCTCAGGAGAGCTCGCCTCCGGATGATATGTCCGGGGTGTTCTCCCGGGTGCACAGGGTCAGGAGTGACCAGATTTGGCCACACTTCCCGGCCATAAGGAAGTACCAAGAGGGGGCGGCGGCGGACCCGGGGACAATGAAGGCTCCGGTAGGAACATACGTTCCCCTCACGAGAATGGAGGGGTTCACGGATGTGGGGTTTCCGACCGTGCCTCCTCTAGAGCCGAACCTCACGGCGTTCTTTGGGGCTAAGCAGGCCAGCACGGTTACCGGACGGCAACCTATGTTGGCTGCCCCCAAAGATCGGTTTGTCGCCCGGCAGACCGACCGCATACACCAGTTTGCGTTCCAGGCGTCAGCGGCGGAAAACAACTGCTGTCCAACTCTATGGTGGAAAATGTCCGGGCAGTCGAAGACCATGTCCTCAGTGGAGGCTGAGGAGATAGGTAAGGCGGCTAGTACTGCACTTACCCTGTGCGCGTCAGTCGCAGTCTCGCAGGCGCGGATTGCGGCGTGGGCGACGCAAGTCCACCGGTACCTCTGGCTACAGCAGGGGGCTATACCGGAAGGTGCAGGAAAGGATTTACTAGAGGCTCCAATCAGTCCGGACGGACTCTTCGGTCCCCAGTTTCACACCATGGTGGAGGCTATGAAGTCTGCGGCAGAACAGGCAGACGACATAAGGCGTCACGCTAGCTGGCTTCAAGAAAAACGTCCTCAGCGGCAGCAGTAATCCAGCACTTCGCCCCGTTGCTGTGGAATCATCATGTGTTGATTCGAACAGACAACAAGGCAGCGGCAGCCTACATAAATCGTCAGGGAGGTGTACGATCAGCGCAGCTGCTGAACACAGCCAGGCGACTCTTGTGCTGGGCACGCACACACGTACTCTCTGTCAGAGCGGTGTATATTCACGGCGAGTTGAACAGAGGGGCAGACCTCATGTCCAGAGGAGGTCCTCGACAAGGGGACTGGAGCCTCCACCCCGAGCTGGTCTCCCAGGTGTGGAGCAGGTTCGGGAGAGCGGAGGTGGATCTGTTCGCTGCACGCGGGAAAGTGCAATGTGCTCTCTGGTTCTCCCTGAGAATGCAGGATCACCCCCCCCTGGGGGTGGACGCGTTCACACACAAACCTTGGCCCAGGGTGTTATTATACGCCACCAGTCCCTCTGATCCCTCGGTTCCTGGGGCCTGTACTACGAAGCTGGTTCAACCTAATCTGGATATGTTTGAGTTAACCGGTTGGCCTAATCCAAAACATACGCGCTCTCGCTAAACGGTACTACGACGCGGGTTATCAAGTGGATCGCTCAAGCCAGCCATGTCCTATCTAGTTAGGTGCACGTTCACATGAAAGGGGTGGTATTTGGAGCATTCGACCAATCACAAACATGGAGAAGCATACTGACAGCCAGTGATGTACCTGAACGCGTTCAATGAACGATCGTTCATGAACGCGTTCATATTTTGGGCGAACGTGAACTGAACGTACTGTATTTCCGCTAGATGAACGTAATTGAGAACGCGTTCATTATCAGCACTGTATAACGGCGTTCAAAAGTGCGTTCATTCTCAGCACTGTATTATAACGGCGTTCAAAAGTGTGCCAGATTTCATATGCCTTTCAGCCGAAAACCCAGTTAAAACACACCGTAAACAGGCTTCAAAATAATGCGGAAAACCACCCAATCTGGCAACAGCAAGCTGCCTGTGACGCGTACGCGCCTGTCACACCTGGCTGTCGCACTAAAATATAAATATACTAAATATATCAGACTCCTCACAAGAAACAATGTGGAACCGCGGAACCGGCGAGCATTGAATGAAGTATGGACGAAGCCGAGAGCAGCTGCAGCAGCACTCGCTCAGAGTGAGACTCTACGGCAGGGGTGGGGAACCTCCAGCCTCCGGGCCGTATACGGCCCGCGAGACAATTTGGTACGGCTCTCGAGGTAATTTATAAACACACGCAAAAAAATAAAAAATGAAAGAAATCTAGACCGCAAAAAAATTAAACAAGCGAGTGCCTGTTTTTCCTGGCCAAGGTTAGGGTCCTTGAACACAACACGAGCCTAACGTGTCATCACGTGGTATATGTCTCGACTGACAGGGGTGCAGTTCTGACGGAGAGCACCAGAACGCCACTCCAGCACTTCAGAAATTGCAGTACCGATAAGTCCATACACATGCCGCAGTTTCTGCGTGTCTGTGTCTTTAGTTGAAAGCCCAGTTGCGATCTGCTCATCTGTCATACTGATCAGACAGTCAATAACTGTGTTGTTATCATTAGCATCTGGTTAGCTAGCTATGCTAACGAATATAAGAAGCTTTGTCTACAACCAGTGAGGTAAAGGCACATCTTTATATGATCATTATAGTTATCAAAAAAATAAGAGAATAAAGTAAACAGGTATAAAATACTATATGACAGTTATTAATAAAGAAGAATACAGTTTGAAAGGGGAGTGATTTGTCAAATATCCATAAATTAAAAGAAAATCTGTTTACAGTTGTGTTTGGGTGTTGAGAGATGTGTCCATAGATCTCCTAATGTTGCTCTCAAAGTGCACCAGATTGATGCTTTTAACTTCAACATTTAAAAAAAAATCTTCCCAGGGGAGCATGCCCTCCGGACCCCCCTAGAGGAGGTTAGGTCCCCCCCCCACTTAAATCATGTTCACATGGATAGGAAACTAAATACATTTGCACACATCTTGTGTCCATATCTTTCTGTTTTGGTGGTCACGCCACACCCTGCACGTGCATGCATACGCGAGTAATGGTGAGATATCTGGATTAAGAGGTTGCTTTTTCTTTGCACAGCATGAAATGAATGGGCTGTGATTTTAGTTTTTTTAAGCAGAGGTCAATAACTTGTACGGCCCTCTGAGGATATTGTAAACATTGAAATGGCCCATTAACATCGTACAGGAGACAAATAATAGCTCGCAGCAACGTATTGAAAAAAGAACTATGAACTATAAATTAGTTCATTTTTGAAACCATGAACTTTAGTTCAACATTTTGAATTATGAACTATGAACTGAACTAGTTCATTTTAAAATGTGTGAACTGTGAACTGAACTAGTTCATGTAGAAAGTGAACTTTCCCAACACTGCTGACAGCGCAGCGTCATACTTCCTGAATGAAAAGTCAACTATAATATTAGACATATGAAGAAGTTAAACTTTAAACATCCATGACTTAAACACTTTATCCAGGATAAAAGCCACATAGCTGCACCTGCAAGGTGAATACAGCTGGTAAAAGAAAAAGTGTTTGAATGCGTACATTAACAGGTTTATGATATCACTGCCCCGTCTAAAACACGAGTGGATCTGACTTTAATTACATTTGTCTCGAGTGTTTCGTCAACTTAATGTGTTGCTTAAAATAATACTTCTGCATACAGTATTTGACACTGTGAGTGTTGCACGGCCAGATACGCCCCAGTGAGATGATAGTGAACCGTTCATGAACTTGTCATGAAAAGTTCATGGAATATCAGTGAACCATATTCATGAGCAGCTCATAAACAGCTCATAACAAAGTTGATGAACTTGGTATGGCTGTAGCCTACCCCAGCCATACCTGACCGCAAATACCTCATTCCTTCCGTCTACTTGGATCTGAAATGCTTCTCGTTTTGAGCTGTCCACCGTTCAAATGAAATCGCCGCCAATCATATTTCCACGCTCGAGCCAGGGCCGGGGGAGGGGTTACAAGGCTCGCGTCTTGTGCTGCATTCACTTGCACTCGGACATTAGAGATTTTCTCTCATAAATCTCCGATGAGCCACAACTTTTCTTTCAAAACAAAGCTGCCAAATGGGGTGGCAGCTGGGGTGGCAAGGCCTTTTTCTGAGGTGACAGCTGCCACCCCGTAGAACCACCACTGATCAGCGGTCACCCAGTGTTAGGCCAACGTGTGTGGGCATGGCCCCTGAAGGGGAACACTTAGAGGGGCTGGGCCTCTCTCAAGATGTTGTGAGTACCATTCAGGGATCAAGGGCCGCGTCTACCACAGCCAAATGGACAGCGTTCCAGCGTTGGTGTGTAGGGAAAAGCCTGGACCCCATTAGGTGCCCCCTGCCTCAAGTGCTGTCATTCCTCCAGCTGTTGCTGGACAGGAAATTAGCCTATAGCACGGTCAAAACATATGCTGCTGCCATTTCATCTTGCCAAGTAGGTTTTGGGATCAGCTCGGTGTTTAGTCACCCTCTGACAAAACATTTTCTACAGGGAGTACAGAGACTCAGACCTGTGTCATGCGTGTTGGTGCCTCAATGGGATTTGGCTGTAGTGCTGCACGCACTGAGTAAAGCTCCTTTTGAACCTTTGGACCAGATTCCCCTGAAGTTTTTGTCAGCCAAACTAGCTCTGCTCTTGGCTCTGACATCAGCTAAAAGGGTGGCTCCATCATGTCTCCAGATCCAAGGAGATGGCAGCTCAGCTGTTTTGCGCCCTAACCCGGCTTTTATGCCAAAGGTGATCACACGCTCTTTTAGATCGAGAGTGATAACTTTGGATGGCTTCTTTCCTCCTCCTCACACATCAGAGGAAGAAGCCACATCTCATCTCCTCTGTCCCGTGCGCGTGCTGTCATGCTATATTGCACGCACGGCGGCTTTACGCAGGTCCCAGCGTCAGTTTGTGCATTGTAGAGAGCGCTCAGTAGGGCAGCCTCTATCTGCACAGCGCCTGTCACACTGGCTGTGTGAGGCTGTGGCACAGGCGTATCTCTTCTCTGGGTTGGATCCCCCGGGGAACATCAAAGCGCACTCCACCAGAGGAATTTCAATCTCTACGGCGTTGCACGGAGGAATGTCAGTGGAAGACATTTGCAATGCTGCATCTTGGTCTTCCCCCTGTTCTTTTATTCGTTTTTATTTGAGGGATGTCTCCCATTCCTCTCTGACACATTCAGTACTGAATATTCTGCCAGATTAAGTAATGTCGGGGTCTCTCTCCTGCAGTGGCGTTTTCTCCTGGAGGCCAAGGGAAGCCAGGCTTCCCCTGTTTTTTCGGATTGTAGTTATAATTGTAATAAATAAATAAAAACACTTAGTTTAGTTTAGGAAATTCTTTGTTGTGTGTTGCTGCCGGCCCGTCTCTCCCCCATTCTCATTGAGTATTTTACAAAGAGTGAAACAGCGCCCCTCTAGATGTTATGGTGAAACAGTAGATTGCACTCTCTGTTGCGAGAGGAGGCCAGCCGAAATGGGCTTCCCTTGGTGAACAAAAATTGAAGGATTGACCAATCAGATGAGGCTCACGTCAATCTGTGATTGGTCAGGGCCATGCCAAGGGAAGCCAGAGGCGGCTGGCTTGGAGGGTGGAGATTTGGAGTATTTAATCAACAATAATTGTACTAAACTTCCGCTACAGCAGCAACAACAAATACAATCTGATGACAGGCTAATGCCCAAACTGGATTTAGTTTGTGAATGAATGCTAGTTTCGGCTGGAGAGTGCGTACGGACATGTCGGTTAGATAACAGGCTAACAGTCCTGCATCTGTATGATACAAATGTGTGTAAAATGATACCGGATGCTGTAATCACTCATCTGGTTACGTTATTACATTGACCACCACACCCCCGACCCAAAAGAAAGGACGTATTATTGGCTTCCCCTAATTTTTTTCCCACGCCACGCTACTGCTCTCCTGCCTGTCGGCACATAGAGAGCTGCCCTTTTTTCCCCCTCTTTGATAGTTTTTAATCAAGTGAGATGTTGGTCTCTACTTTTTTAAACGACAGGTAGCCTATTTAGCCTACCTTCGTTCCCTGATGGAGAATATTCATTTTTTAATGCTATATTCCCTGGGAATGTGATGCTCCATTACGCATGGCGAAATGGACATGGGTTATTAACTGAGTAGGTGTGTGTTTTGTGCTTCTGGTAACGGACGGACCAGTGGGGCGTAGACTACATCCTGCTTCGCCCTTAACCCAATAGCGATAGCCTTAGAGGGTGAAGCCTTATACGATATAGGACTGGGGTTACGTACTGTAACCCAGCTTCTATGAGCCCTCTAAGGTTCGGGCCCCACTGGCTCCGCGAATAGCTGAAGAAAAGCTGTTTGTGTGGGAGCAGATTGTAGGGCCTACTTCCTATTTATACGGAAGTGAGCCCGGAGGTGGGGTCAGGCCCGGACTGGCCATCGGGAGGACCGGGAGGTTTCCCGATGGCCTGGCCTGCTAAGTGGCCTGCTGGCCTGAGGAATTTCTCTTTTTTTATGTATGTATTGTGAACGCAACGCTGCGCAAATGTGGGTCTGACTCTGCCTCACAGAGGGTGACTGGCTGTCTACATGATGTGGCCTGCCGACATGGCCACTTTCATACAGATCATACATACACTAATGCCCTCGATTGGTCTCTGTGTGTCATTCAAGCGTGTGTAAGTGGCGCGAGCAAGTGAGATAAAGCGCGGGCACCAGTTACGTGTATTGTTGTTGTTAGCATCTGGTGCTAGCTAGCTGCGCTAACGGATATAAGCATCTTTTTCAACAACAAGGTGGAGGAGAGTCCTCTCCTGTCAGACTGAGAGACTGATAACTACAGCTCAGGTGAGGTAAAGGACTCTCTGAGTGTTTAGATAGTTAACTTAGTCTAAGTTATCTCTGTGGGTCTCAAAGGGTTTGGTCACCATTTATGTAAACACATATTTCCATTTGAGGGGGGAGTGATTAGTAAAATATGCATGAATAATACAAAATAAAATGTTAACTAGGTGAACAAAGGTAAGATAAACTTGTTGAGAGCTAAAACTAGTCTTTGCTGCTGCCTCAAAGAGGAGCAGGAGGGAGAGGAGGGAGACAGGTGAGGCTGGTTCAGGAGCACAGACACACTCGCAACTATAAATGAACCAAAAACAAATAAATAAACAAGTTTCAATGTTTTTTCATATTGGATATGGTATGTTATTGATTATGGCCATGATTTTATGATTATTTAAATGTATACAGTTCTGTTTCATATGGGTGTAGTCTCTTTATTTCCTCCTCAAAATGCACCAGATTGATGCATTTAAGTCCAACATTTAAAACAAATCTTACCGGGGGAGCATGCCCCCGGACCCCCCTATAGGATTTGAGGTCCACCTCCACTTAAAATATGTTCATATAGGTTCCTAAATAGATTTGCAAATGTTTTTAAATAGTAACTCATGTCCATATGTTTATTTTTGGGTAGTAGATTTAGACGGCTATCACTATGGGCAGCAACGCTGTACAAATTGACAAATAAATCCAGCAAAATGGCACAAAAAACTAGTAGTGGCCCAGTCCGGTCCTGGGTGGGGCCCACGTCATAGATGGGCGTGGATTAAATCTGTCAGTGTTGCACATGTGCAGTGGGATTACCCAATAGCGATAGCCTTAGAGGGCTGTGCCTATACTCATAGAAGCTGGGTTACAGTACGTAACCTCAGTCTTTAATTATACGAAGCCAGATTAAATTAAATAACTACTTCTCCAACCTTATACCTTTCTCCAGAGTGCCGTGGTGCATTGTTTATTAATGTGGTTCAGCTGCATTACTGCCCGCTGCAGTGCTGCTCGTCCAACAGGAGTTTATTCTCCCGTTAACTCGCGTCACAAGCAGCTGATAAATACCCCCCATCCCCATAAATTATGAACGTTTCTCTGGCATTCTACTGCGATGTTAGCTAATCAGACTATCTTGACTACTTGTTGCTATCATATTGTGGCATAAGCCATTTTCTAAACACATATTTTACCGGCGTAGTTTTCGTTATGATTTTACTTGTGATGGCCACATGTAGCCCATGTATTGATTCATTCCGATAGCTGCAATAATACAAAACAACAGGAAAACGTCTACCTCTTCACAATGGTCAAAAACAGTGAACGGATGGTTATTAAAGTAAGGTCAAATAAACAGAATCACACTAAGCCTGGTTAGTGTTGCCTGACTTTATATAAGTGTTTTTTATAAGTGTGTGTGGTCGCGTTCTAGTCACTTTGCTCAGCGCTACTGCTTGTTAAAACTTGTATTCGCCATACTCGCCATGAACTGTTATTGCTCAGCTTAATCTCGCTCCCTCCAATGTAAGCGTGAAATATTTGGTTCTTTGATCTTGCCGGGTTGCCGAGTGGGGCCAGAGAATAGACCAGA
The DNA here is from genome assembly GCF_902827115.2 of Pseudochaenichthys georgianus. Taxonomy (NCBI): domain Eukaryota; kingdom Metazoa; phylum Chordata; class Actinopteri; order Perciformes; family Channichthyidae; genus Pseudochaenichthys; species Pseudochaenichthys georgianus. The sequence continues at coordinate 29,862,653 of NC_047506.1, read as the reverse complement.
CTTCAGAAAAGGTCAATTGTGTCTAGAGTGCGCCATCTAGTGGGATCAACTGAAATGCCGGGTATTGCAGGAAAAAGGCTAAATGAATGCGGTCTTTACTATCATTTGGACAATTTTGTACCAATATTCGGCGGGCCGGATTCAAAAGCCCAATGGGCCGTATATGGCCCGCGGGCCTTAGTTTGCCCATGCCTGCTTTAGATGGAGGACTAGCTCTGATGATTAACAGAAACAAAAGTGCTACAGCTCACTTCCACTTGCTTCTCTCACATACCAGTGAATCACTTCTGCTAACACCACATGATAACAACATGTCATATTCACATATAACCTCCCCAATTAGTCTGACCTGTCATGGAAGGTTAATTTCTAAGGGCCTTCTGTTTATGTAGGCCACAATATCTAGTGGTGACGTTAAATATTGTGAAGATTGAAAACCGACATGCCAAATTGGTGCCTAAATCGATACTTGAGTAACGGAAGTGAGCATGCCCACACAGTGTTTGATCACCATTTCCTTAAAAGGGGTGTAAAGACTGCAGGATTCCCCCTACGACACCAGCAGGTCATCAGCATATTAGTTGATACTATTTCCGGGTTGTTGAGTGAATAAAGATCAAATCATCCAAACTGTTTAGAAATAGAAATCATTAAGGACACAGTGACATTTTCTTCCTGGATCCTGATTTGTCGAACCATTACGTGCTAATTGCGTCACGCTCAAGGTGTATCATCGAGCATACGTTTCTCCATCCCAGGCAGCCTTTTTACATGAAAATAATAAGGAGTGACTGTGGAAGACGTGCAGGGCGTCATCAGAGCTTCTTCACTCTCAGCAAAGGTATCTATTTCAGGACATTATAGATTGGGAACTGTTGATAATAAAAGCAGAGTTGAGGTTTAATGGCTTGATCTTATCAAGGGCCATGAGAAAAGGGAAAGACTGAGGAGTTCTTTAGCATGACTCTTCAGCAGGTTGACCCCACTCAGCGGTTCTAGGAGTAATGGAATGTTGGCGGTTCTAGTGTTAATAAGAAGTTTGACATTTTGGTTTGTGAACCCTGATGATGGTTAGATGAGTGCCTTGCATGGTAGTTTGCTGCCTTTTGTGTGTGTGTGTGTATGTGTGTGTGTGTGTGTGTGTGTGTGTGTGTGTGTGTGTGTGTGTGTGTGTGTGTGTGTGTGTGTGTGTGTGTGTGTGTGTGTGTGTGTGTGTGTGTGTGTCTGTGTGTGTGTATGCGTGTGCGAATGAGGCAACAAAGTTATGCTACTGAAACAATCCATTAACTTAATCCCAAAATCTACTGCCAGTAATAATATGGAATCGATGTGTGACATGTTATGTCATTTCATACGTTCAGATATGAAATAAAAAAGGTCAGAAACAATATTACAAATGTTTACACTGATCCATCAAAGAAATGTATGTTTGACCAAGTTGAAAGCCAGTTATGAGGTTGATATGAAATGTTATCTTCCCAGGGTGCTTAGTGAGAATAACATGCACAAGCTTCCTCAGCAAAAAAAATCATAAATAATAGGGGCCGCACCTGTAGAGTCATGGTAGTGTTGACTCATATCCCTCTCATGGGAAATGCCCTGGCTGTCATTACTGACCACCAGTGGTGTACCGTGGGGCTTTAGACAGGGCCTTCAGTAAACAATTGAAAAGCACATAGTACACACACTTTACACCTCTCTGTTCCAGCCAACGCAGCCATAATCAAATAATGCACGCACACATTATGCCAAACAGTCTCCCAACAATACGACAGCTGATCAACAATCACAACAGTAAGCTAAGGGTGGGTTAAATGCAGACGAAATGTCCCAACATTGATCAGTGAAGTAATCTATTATTAAACTTGTGTCATTGTGCACTCTCACGTCGCTCTAAAATTATGCAAATAGTAATGTACTCACCTGTCATTTGTAAATAAAGTCCATGCTACGAAGGAAGTTCATGACAGAAGTTTAGGATAGCTCAGGACATGCTGCTAGGCCCAGGGAGCATACTGCCATTGAACATCAAAATCTGATTGGTTGATGAATCTGTCACTAATGCTTATTACCAATCAAATACTGTAGGTTGTCATTCAACAAAAGGCTAGCAGTATCTGTTGTGCTGGCCCCGCCAACTAAAATAACTGTGAGGCGTTTTGGAAATAACTAAATATTCATGAAAAACATACACACACACTTTATTTTATTGGTTACAGGGCCAGGAGAGAATGCCCTGCTGGCCCTAACGGCCCACTACTGCTGACCACGCATGTAACTTTAAATAGATAGAAAAGGTACTGTAGCTGCATGAACTTAAAGAGTGCTCCTTTAGTGATCAATATTGAGTAAACTATTGTTTGAGCCTTTAGAGCCAAGTAGTAAATAGTTCAATCAAATTTAATAATCCAACTGGCATCTAACAAGTGTGAAAAAGAGGTACTGCGGCAGCAAAACATGCTGGCGTTATAGCAGGTTTGTGTGGTAGGAACAATTATATGAACTCCAAATAACCTGTAATCACAAGATTACAAATCTTATATTTTTCGAAAGTAGACACTGCTCGCCCATGGCTAATTTTATAAATACTACAGAAATAACGTCATGGTTTATGTAATGTATCGTTGTCTTGACACAAGAGTTACTCTGAAGATAACACATTGGATACGTTTTTACTTGGTGATACCATTCAAAATCAAAGGTTTCACATTGAATGGGCACTAGTTGACTTCAAAATGCCAGCTCAATAGTGAACCTTGTATGCATTGAAAGAAAACTGACGTATCGATTCCAAAGGAGAGAGGATCACCAATTATTTGGGTCTTGGCTAAAGACTATGGGTACCACTTTTGCTGAGACTGCATATATTATATTATATGTGATGTTTTATGTTTGGCGAGTGGGATCTTCAATCTGCATTCTGTTTAGGTAGGGCCACAAAGTGGTGACGTAATATATTGTGAAGATTGAAAACCCACGTGTCAAATTGGTGCCTGATTCAATACTTGAGTAACAGAAGTGAGCATGCCCCAGAGATGGGGACTCGAGTCTGCGACTCGGACTCGAGTCGCACTTAAGTCGCATACACAGAGACTTCAGACTTGACTTGGACTCGTGACCAAAAGACTTCAGACTCGACTTGGACTCGTGTGTTGGGACTCGTGAACAATCATTGTGTTTTCTATTTTTGGCGTATTAAAGGTGGGGTAGGTACATTTGAGAGAAACCGGCTCGAGATCGCTAGAATTTGAAAATACACAACCGGAGATAATCTCCTAGAGGCTGCTACTTCCTTACAGAGCCCCTCCTCCAACACACATGAACGCGCACATGACCAATGAGGGCACGAGATAAGTTTGTGCCCAGATGGAAGGCTGACAGGCAGGTAAGCCATCCAGTTATTTTAGCCGGGCTCATTACGCAGACGTGCGCGCCTCTGTTACTACCTCGTAGTAACACAATAGCGACCGGCGGCTGTACCGCTTGTAATTAGGTTAAACTACAACAACTTCGAACAAAACGCCGGCGGCACCAACAAAAGGAGCGCACACTGCAAAGTCTGCAATATCAAAATCAAGGATGCTGGCGCAACAACGTCGAATTTCATCAGGCACTTGAAAACTCACCCGGAGAGGTCAGTCACATTAACGCATATGGACGGTTAGCAAACATGTTTAGCTCAGCATCAGCTATGTAATGTTAACTTAGCTTGCTACTAGCTTTGTAACTGAATATTTGAAAAGATTAGTGAATTGCTTGTCACACTTGTTTGAGTTGAGTGGCGTTGAGATCCAACTCTTGACATGACATAAAAAAGGTTGGTAACGTTAATCATTACCCGCTTTTAAGTACTTTTAACAGTTTCTCTGCGGGGGATTAATAAAGTATTTGTGATACTGATTTCTGATTCTGAAGTGTTTTGCTTATAAGTTGTTTGCATTTAGCTAAAGTGTGATGTTTTTCCTCATATTGCATTGCAATAGCCTGTTTAAAGTGATCATATAACAAACAACTAATCAGTACTGATACTGTATGCTAATAGATATAGGAGTGATAATAACACAGTAAATGCTTTGAATTTCTTAGATATAGCTGTGCAGTATTCTTAACAGACTGGATAGCAGCAGACAATAGAAGGCTTATTACAACCAGAAGAGACATGAGGCTTTTATTTTTTTAGAGACTTGAGACTTGACTTGGACTCGTGACCAAAGACTTGAGACTTGATCAAGTCTCACCCCACAAAGACTTGAGACTTGACTTGGACTCGTGACAAAAGACTTGAGACTTGACTTGGACTTGCAAAAAAAGACTTGTGAACATCTCTGGCATGCCCACACAGTGTTTGATCACTATTTCCTTAAAAGGGGTGTGAAGAGTGGAGGATTCCCCCTACGACCCCAGCAGGTCATCAGCATTTAAGGCTGAGGCCACACGAGGACGAAAACGGCTAAACGCATAGGATTAACACAAACGCAATCGCAAACAAGCTTCCGTCCACACGCAATAATTATCCGGATAGTGTCTGTCCACACGAGACCGCTCCGTTTAGCTCCAACCGCTGGAGAAGCTGCAGTACATATGCAGGAGCCTGTACGTGGCGCTGTAATTTCCTCCACAAAAGCAGCGAAGAAGAAGGTTGTCATGGTTGCCCTTCTGTTTATTCTCCGCGGTGGGGGCCGAGGGAACCGGGCAGAGTTTTTCGCCAGTCAACATGTATTAAAGTTTAAATCTTCCAGACAAAATTATAAAAGTGCCGGTCAAAGGTCTTCTTTGTTATTTATTGAGCTTTAAAACAAATGAATAACGACTCTATATTATATAATAATAAAATACACGGAGCCTCTCTTTTTCCTCCCTCTCTTCGGACAGCGTCAGTGTCTGTCTCATGCAGCATCTGATCCAGTAATGAGTGACCCGGCCGACAGTAAAAATAAACATATTTATAACTAGTTTAGGGAGTTTGAGAGGTAATTAAAATAGCTAAGGGTGATGATCTGACTTGAAGTGTGTGTTTTGCTGCAGCGGGAGGAGCTGCAGGTGAGCAGAGCTGCGTGTCTCCGTCCTGTCAGATTACACTTCACTCGCGTTTAGGTCCATATCGAGAGAAAGATAAATAATCTAAATTCAGGGTGCAGTTTACTTTGACGCGGGGGTGAGCAGCAGAGGTGGGGAGAGGCGGGGCTATTGCCTCATCATTATTGCTGTAGATGTTGCACAAACAACTGTAGCATGGTCAATAGCGTCCGGAGCACGATAGCAACTCTGCGATCCGCCATTGTTGTTGTTGTTGGTGGCGAAACACTTCAGCAATGGCGCGGGGTAAGCAGAGGTGAGCAGAAGAGGTGGGGAGAGGCGGGGCTATTGCGCAATCACTATCAGTGATCTGAAAATGTTCGGATAGGGCGCACACACGGAGCCGTTTGACCCCCCAGAGAGTTGAGTATGCCTTTCTATCCACCTTGGGACCCGTTATCGTTTCCTCAGTCGTTTAGTGCCGTATTCGGTCGTCCTCGTGTGGCCGAACGGTCTATATGACACTAAACAGTAACGCAAACGACCGAATTCGTCCTCGTGTGGCCGCAGCCTTAGTTGATACTATTTCCGGGTTGTTAATGAATTAAGATCAAAGCAAACTGTGTACAGATATAAATCATTGACACAGTAACATTTTATTCATATAACAATTCCAGCTCAATGGTGAACCTTGAATGCATATACAGGGAAACTGACAAATCGATTCCAAAAGTAGAGAGAATCTCTAATTCTTTGGGTCTTAGCTACAAAATGTGTTGAGACTGCAAAATAAAGTAATATTATATCTGATAGTATATGTTGGGCGAGTGGGATCTACACTCTACACAGGAACACAGGTACATCTCAGACGCTAGATTAAATCTCTCTCAAAAAAATGTGCAGCTATACAAAACCAGTTTCCAGAGTAGCAAACAACGCCAATTTTCACTTTTTACGTTTTAACTATAAGCATTTAAAGGAAAATGTATATGGTAAAGGTAAAGTGAAAAATGGAATAAAGCTTTTTCCATAGCTATATATATGTTGCAGTTTGATAATTTTACCTTACTCTGTTCCTTCTGGCATGTTCACTTTTGTAATCAAACAGATGTTAAGAAAAAATTAGAAAAGATAGATTAGAGAATTAGAGGAAGTTAGAGGTGCAACAGCCTACAAATTCAATTTTAAACTAAAATACATTTATACTTAGGGTTGTGCTGGAGCCCTGTTTTGACAAGATGCTGTTCACCAACAATGTGTGTAGGCTACTGTTTAGCTTGTTAGCCGCATACATTGTTTTTTCAAAGATTTGCATTACATATTTATAATTTTTTGTTTGTTAAAAGTTGTTGAGCTTCTAACAACGTCTCCAAACTAACCCTGATTGGTGTTGGTTAGGTTGAAAAGGCAAAAATATCCCAGCAATAATAAACAGCTGATGATTGGCATGAAGCTTAGTGAAGGCCATAAAGGGAAACTTACTTAATTAGAGGAATGCTTATGACTGCTATCACAGCTACTACTGCTGGTCTTAAAAGCATTAAACATTTCCCTGAGGAGTTTAATATGTACAAGTGTGTGTGTCAACTAGTGTGTCATTCAAAGTATGATGACGAAGGTCATACATTATAGATAAATCATTAGTGCTTCAAATCCACCCAAGAGAACTGAAGAGTGTTTTATGCTCTTAGCGGTTAGTGAATGATAAGTGTATGACCTGTGTGTAACTGCTGCTTATTTGCTTAACAGTGTGACATTAGGATGTTGATTTTATGAACCTGTTTCCTTGTTTATTCTTAATAGCTTAATAAACTCTACACACCCTTTTGAAGGTTTATGTGAAGCCTGAATTCTCATGAATAACCATAGTTCTTTGAAATGAGCTGTTACCTGAAATAATTATCGATACACCTTTTAGACTACAAATTCAACATTTACCAATTCTCGTTCAGACCCCTGTGTGACAGTATTGTCAGAAAAGCTGTTTTTAAAATGTCCCTTTACTCGTATAGGGAGACACATTATCCCAAATGGCTGTTCTCACAGAATACATTTTGACCTTTCACAGCAGGAAAGGCAAAAGTGTGAGTAATGCAATTAACAATGACTGAATTCCCTTTAGTGTGCTTCACTTTTAGGGTCACACAGTCACGGCTCCTTGGATCTAACACTAGCGTCCCTCCATCGTTCTCTTTTCAGATGATAGAAAACAGTCTTAATCACTCAATCAAGTAATCAAGCATATCAGCATCTATGACTCATCTTGGGGTAACTGAACTGCTAATTAAGCTAGACCTGTTCATGGATCACGTTTCAGCATTTACCTAAGCGTATGTCATTTTATGCTGTGCATCCCGCACTTCATTCATTCATGCTCACATGGCTTGCCGATAAGCCGGGTTATGATATCCATGCATCACTGTACTCAAGCCAACAGCTCACGTGCATTACATTGCCTACATCTCCCTCTTCGCCCGGGCATCGGCTTGTGCGGCAATCCACGATCTCTCAAGTTTAACCATGGTAAATATGCATATAACTGGTGGTGGTGTCATTAGCATATCAGCTCACATATCATTCTCATGTTTTTATCTGAATTCTAATTGTATCATTCAATCTAAAGATCACAGGCACGTTTACTCTTGCAGGTCATGTCGTGTCACATGTTTCATTTCAGGTCACGTTCCACTTCCATGTCAACCATCTTCTGACCGGAGGGTCTCCAGCTCGCGTGAGCCAGGTCGTGATCATCCACGCATTTTTATTTCGTGTTTGACCGGAAGGGTCTCAGGCTCGTGTGAGCCAGGATGTGACATCCACGCATTTTATTTTCATGTTTGACCGGAAGGGTCTCAGGCTTGTGAGCCAGGATGTGACATCCACGCATTTTATTTTCATGTTTGACTGGAAGGGTCTCAGGCTTGTGAGCCAGGATGTGACATCCACGCATTTTATTTTCATGTTAGACCGGAAGGGTCTGAGGCTCCTGTGAGCCAGGACGTGTCCATCCATGCATTATCCCACTCTCACCCCTAGTTTCCACCGGGTCCGCCTGCGGCGCGTTACGGCTGCGGCGCATTACGGCTGCGGCGCGTTACGGCTGCGCCGCGGTTTTGGTCCGGCCTCCTCCGGCGTCATACCCTACCGGGCGCGTTTCAGAAGCATTACGGTAGCGGAGCGTCGTGCATGCCGGCTCGCAGTTCTTGTTGATTTAGGCACATTTCCTGGATATTTGTACTTCTACAAGAAAGTAAGTAGGCTAAGTAGTTAAATGGTTTATTTTTGTGTCTGTTTAAATCGTGTGTATTGTTGTTATTTCCTATTTTGTTGTGTTGTAGACTACAGACATAATTAATAATAATTGTAAGTCCAGTTAAAAACAACATGAATCAAAGATGGGTTACTATATTTTAGTGGTAAAAAAAATGCATTCATCATCATATTTATTCTATATAATTTACACACAGTGCCTGTAAACCGAAGGAGAACGCTGGCCTTTATTCTCCTACTGGAAAGACTACAGAGGAGGGATGGGGGGAGGAGAAGGAACCGGTTTTGGGTGCACCCCCTCAACCAGCAAAGGAGACAACAAGGTGATTCCCATCACCTTGTGGCTGAGCTGAGGCTGGACAGCCAACGACATCATCGATATTTTAGGATGAGTGCAGAGCAGATGGATGAACTTCTGTCCCTCCTCGGCCCTGAACTGACCAGACAATCGACAAATTACAGATCTGCCATCGAAGCCAAGCAGAGACTGGCTGTTGCACTGAGGTAAGATGCACATTTCACAGACAATAAATCACTGACCACAAGTTTAATAAACGTTTTAATTATAACAATTACACCCAAAAAACATTGGTAACTTAACTCAACAAACAAACTATTTACAACAAACACCATTTGAGTACTACAACTCTTCATAATATGAGCCCCCAGGTTGGCTGTCCTGCCAACCTGGGGAGGACAGCATTTGTGTTAGTGGCCCTATAGGTGTTGATGGGCCTTGTGGGGGTTGTGGTACACTTGGCTGAAAGGCTACCGGCCTGGAGGTGTGAATTGAATGCTGTGACATGGGGGGATGAACAATAGGCTGCCAATGTAGGTGCTGTGTGTTTTCCAGGTTATGGAGGGTGTTTAAAATACTAAGTTTGGCCTGATGTCGCCTGTCTTTGTCCAGTCTTTGTAAAATGGGCACAAGACTCAGAGCGAAGTGGTAGGACTCCTCCAGTTCTGAATCTGGCATGTGTGCTTTGGCTGGAGGTTCCTGTAATAGAGACAACAGTTGCTCTCCCAGGTCTGTGCTCTGTGGCCTCCTCCTTTGGTCCCGTGTGGAACGCTGGGCCGCTGCTGCGGAAATGGGATCCCTGGGGCTACGGGACCTAGAGGGCCTTTGCCTCTCCCCAGAGGTTGTGGGTACCAGAGGTGGTGGGGTTTGAGGTGGTGGGGTTGGATGAAGTGGTGCTGGAGATGCAGATGTAATTCTCGAATCTGGTGTAAATGATATCTCCATGTCAACTGGAGAAGGATTCCCCAAGCTGCTTTTTGACCTATATGAAAAGAAACAACAGCATGGAAAACATTTTAAGCTTTTTTCTTGGGATTAATTTATGCAATAGGAACATATTTATGTAGTTTAATATAAACTCTTTCATACCCTTTGCAATACATCATGACAAATTACAAAGTTGTTATTGTGAAAGACTTCATTAATTTCATGCAAAATTATAGAAATTAAAATATTTGCATACATACCTCCTTGGCTGTATATAGGGCAAAAGGAAGGACATGATCTCTGTGTACTTCCATTCCCTATGTGTTCCACCCGCAGATCCACTTGGGAGAGTTTGTTTTTGACAAAGGCGTCCCTCAGTGACTTCCACCTCACCATGCAAACGTCAACTGAAATAAAGAATAGATTCAGATGAATACAATGATTTCACACATTTTTCTTTGCTTGTTTTTCCCTTCACAGATACTTGGCTTCCGGGACTCACTGATCAGCCTAGCATTCAGCTATCGCCTGGGATGCTCTACTGTGACAAACTCTGTCCATATGGTGTATGCAGCCATTGAGAAGATAATGATGGAGAGGTTCCTACCCAGGCCAACAGAAGACACATGGAAGGAGGTCACACAATGCTTCTGGGAAAAATGGAATTTCCCAAATTGCCTGGGAGCAATAGACGGAAAGCATATCGTCATCCAAGCACCACCACTGTCTGGGAGTCAGTACTTCAACTACAAGAAGACGTTTTCCATAGTGCTTATGGCACTTGTTGATGCTGACTACAGGTTCCGAGTCATTCAAGTGGGGGACTTCGGAAGAACAAGTGATGGTGGGACGTATGCCGGATCTGATTTGGGGAAAGGAATGGAGACCAAAACTCTTCATGTTCCAACCAGCACCTCTCTACCTGATGCTGCTCACCTGGGTGAGATGCCATTCGTCATGGTGGGTGACGCAGCTTTCCCACTCAAGCCATACCTCATGAGACCATACCCCGGAAAGAACCTCACTCATCAAAAGAGGATTTTCAACTACAGACTGTCAAGAGCAAGGATGGTGGTGGAAAATGCTTTCGGCATTCTGGTCTTCAGGTGGAGAATATTCCATCGCCGTATCAACCTGCTACCGAAAAACGTAGACACGCTAGTGGTGGCAGGATGCATCCTTCACAACTTCCTGCTTGCCCCTAGTGAAAACCAGAGGTTGCTAGATGCAGCAGGGTAGACACATGGCACCAGTGAGAAACATGGGAGGAAACGGGCCATCAAGAGATTCCTGTAATGTGAGGGAGGCTTTTTGCACCTTCTTCAACTCTCCTGAGGGCAGTGTGACTTGGCAGGACAGGATGGTGTGATTACTGGAACACAATAGTTATTAAACCGCCAAATCGATTGAAAAATGTGGTATTTTTTCATTCCAGAAAATTATAAAAAGCAAAAAAGTTATTGTACTACCATTTGCATTTGTAAAAAAGCGTTTTTTATTTTTAATATGCTATGTTATTTATTTTCAAATAAATTGTTTTGTCTGACAAATGACTCTTGCCTGTCCTCACAATGTATCTTCAGACTAGAAATGAAAGGACCACCACAGCATACTGTATTTAAACATTATTGACAGTACTTTGTGTAGTTGTTATAGCACTATACTCACATAGCTAAGTGAACTTCTTTCAATTATGTAAAAAAAATCTCAATTAAAGTGTAGTAGATTAATTATTGTACAATGGCACTTGTGCATACTTGAGAAATACCATTTCCTGTTTTATTTCTACTACAATACACCTCCAGAGGGAAACATTATTTTCTTAATTTTAAATGTTTCGGACAGCTATACTTTGCAGATTAAGATGAATAAAAAACAATTATAATAAAAAAATGTATTATCATTATAATAGGTTAACACAAAACTGTATTGATCCCTAGGTGAAATTAACAAGCTAAAGTATAGTTAAAAAAACAATATATATTAAATAAAAAATAATATAATATATGTAAACACATATATGTGTACATATAAGTGTATACATATGTACACATATATGTATATATATATATATATATACATATATGTATACAGTTCATAGATATATGAAAATATATATATGTATATATATATATATATATGTATATAAGTGTATACATATGTACACATATATGTATATATATATATACATATATGTATACAGTTCATAGATATATGTATACAGTTCATAGATATATGAAAATATATATATATATATATATATATATATATAAACATAGGCATATGTTGATATAGGAAATAAGATCTTACTTTCTTGTGAAATGCAAGTTTACTGAAAAGCTATTAAATGACTTTCACAAGATTTGAAACTACTGAATGGCTCCGTACTGTACCTACAAGTATTCATTAACATTAATGTGTTGGCTAATTAGTAGTTTTCACCTTCCACTCCACAAATTCCAGCGATTAAAAACCAGGACTTGTCCTTTCTGGTGTTGTCCTTGTAAAAAAGATGCGTTGTGTCATATAAAATCAAGTGTTTTTCCACTTCCAATATAAAAACTTTGTTGTGCGTGTCGTTGTGGAGACGATGTAGTGATGTGAAGGGGGGTCTGCAAATTAGTTTATTTGGGGGGTGGGCCGGATGCTGTCACAGTTACACTTCCTGCCCGACATTACCTTACGGCTACGTTGCGTAGAAAAATAGACTTCAATCCTATTTCGAGCGGAGCCCAGCGGCGAGACGCTTCTGAGCCGTAACGCGGCGCGTCTGGTAGAATAGCACCCATTGACTAGAGTGGCCGCGATCCTCGCGGACGCCGCGGCGCAGCCGCAACGTGCCCGTAATGCGCCGCAGACGGACCCGGTGGAAACTAGGGGTCAGTCCTACGCTAGTCAATAACATGTCTTCTCTGTCCCCGTATAATTCTCTCATTATATCCATAGATCACCGCAGCTAGCTCGTAAGGTAAGAAACCCAGTACATCTCATTTCATTATATTTAATTATTTTTGGGATTTCATCGGATCGGTTCTCCCTTCCCGAATGATATTCCTGCGCAACGGGGCCTAATCGCCAAAACTCCTTTACATTCATGTGTATTGCTGGCAATAAATATGTACTCTTACATCAAAACTGTCTCTTCTGATCGAACTAGCATTGCACAAAATATAACCCATGACGTCACAGAAAAATAGGTGTGTGAACAGTCACTGTTGTCCACAAAAAGAAATACACATTGAAACAAATAATAGATACAATATAAAGTGCATGTTTTGCCTGAAAACTAATGTATTGCATCCAGCAAACATGTGTGCTTATAAATGCAGCCTCAATATAATTTTGCCCTAAAACAAATGGACCCTTCTGTCACTCAGATATTTTCCCTTCCATTTAACGAGCATACAATATGATCTGCAATAACACAAGCAGGAAAACAAATTTGTTGTAGTTTATTGATATTAACTGGTTGGTAATTAACACTTAGGTTAAACTGAGAATGTTTCAATGACATAGTTTTAAGTTCCAGCCCTTCTATTGAGTGGTAAATAAGCTCTTTAGTATTCATTACATAAGACACCTAAAGAAAACACCAGACAAAACCAAGGGTCATGCTATGATCAAGATGTAATACATTAGCATGTGCAAATTATACAGTATGCCAGCTCTTAGCTCTTAGCTGCCCCTGTTATCCATCTGGGAACCTTCATTACATTATGTATTATACATTTTAGATCAGACAAACGCATTATTTCACCACTTATAAAGGATACTCTTTATTTTATTTTCTGTCTGCCTGACTGCTGGATAGCGGTAATAAATGAGGACAGACATTGCTTATAAGCTTATTTCAGAAGCATGCAGAACTAGAGCATCAGGTTTACACACCACCTGCTGAGAATCACAGCACTGAATTCATTATAACAAGGTCGCCTATCCAAGGAGGACAAAGAATGCAGCACATGTTTAGGCCTACTTCTTTAGCTTTTGTTCCTGGAAATTAACATAAATGCAAGCATATTATATTAATAATAATAATGAAATCCGTTATAAAACCAAAAACACATCAGCAGCCACAGCACAGTTATATCAGACCTTTTAGAACAAAGCCCTTAGCCTCGAAAACAAATGGGGCTGTTACCTGGTAACAACATGTTGTTAACCACAAGCACAAGCAACACCTAGAAAATGCATTTCCTGCAGAAAATGCGTGCGAATGCTGTAAACTGTGAACATTTATGGCTGAATTTAGCTGAAAATGCAGAAAAATCTGAATATGTTATTAGCTGAATGGTAGCTGCTTTTAGCTAAAAAAATGCAGAAAAAGCTTAATATTTAAAGGAAAATGTTTAACAAAGGTATAAACAACAACATGTATAGCCTTGATGTCCTGAATAATGTAATAGTTGAATGGGTTCTGCAGCTGAAAATAGGCTGAAGGAGTTAAATATCAGATGTAAGTAGTAGTGAATGAATTTGTATTAAGATGAGAAAAGAAAGTAAAAAGGCTTGGGAAAGCAGCAGAATATTTTGACTGCAAACTTTTCGACTAAAACCATACGTCACCAATAATGTATAAAATATGTGTAACCTGTTGAAGTCAGTATGAAGTCTCCATCAGACAGAAAATAATAGGCTGAGACAGTCTGTTAAAGTCCAGTCTGTCAGTGTTTGTTTCTGTTCCTGAGCACCTACTCATAACACCCAATCATAACACCTGTGTGTGTGTCCAGAGATCAGAGACAACCAACTGCAGCACTGCGTCCCATAAGCATGCATTGAGTTATATATCTGACCATTTTGCCACCTGTTCAAACACTATGTGGAGAGAGAGAGAGAGAGAGAGAGAATGTCTGTGTGTGAGAGAGATAGAGTGTGTGTGAGAGAGTGTGTGTGTGTGTGTGTGTGTGTGTGTGTGTGTGTGTGTGTGTGTGTGTGTGTGTGTGTGTGTGTGTGTGTGTGTGTGTGTGTGTGTGTGTGTGTGTGTGTGTGTGTGTGTGTGTGTGTGTGTGTGTGTGTGTGTGTGTGTGTGTGTGAGTGAGAGGGAGTGTGTGTGGATAGGGTAATAACTTCATAATTAACTACGTCTAAAAGCAGAAGTCTAGGGCAAATCATTGCAAGTCTCTTCAGTGAGAATGTTACAAAATGATTTAAAAAAAAATCTAATTCTGAGAAAAAGGCAAATTCTAAGAGAAAATTAATATTTTGAAGAAAATAAGTCAAATTCTGAGAAAAAAACTTGTTCTGAGAAAAAAAGTCAAATTCTGAGAAAAAAGTCAAATTTGAGATGCATTGTGGGAAATGTAGTTTATGGGCAACGAGCTTCTGTAAATCGGCATGTAACCGTATAATAAACATATTATATTCTTTGCAATCTCTTGAGGGGCCACATGAAATGAAGTCGCGAGCCGGATTTGGCCCCCGGGCCTTGAGTTTGACACCCCTGGTCTAAAGTGTACTTCTCCCTGCTCTGAAGAAAGATCTGGAACAATTTAACAAGGGAATCAATTGGGAGCTAGCTGGACTTTTTGTCACTTCATACCCTGAAGAGGCATTTTGTCTAATATTTTTTCTTAATCTTTTTTTATTTTCCAACCTAGAAGAGGTTTTCCTATGTTTTCCATGAAAAAATATGTCTGAGGAGTGTAGGGTTTGGGAAGTATGGCAAGTTTAAAACATTTTTGGGGGAGAATTTTGAGCTGTCCTGCACTCTGTTTTGAGATCAAAGCACTCTAGAGTTAACGAGCTGCTCCCATCCACTCTAATGTAAAAATCTGAAAAATGCCTCTCTACCAAGCTCCAAACTAAATTCAATATCTCAGAATGTTTAAAAGATATCAAAAGTAAAAGTCAAGTTTGAATAGCTGAAGGTCTTGTGGTCATTTGAAAGTTGGAATGAAGGGTCTGGCTGAAATTATGTGGAAGGAGATGCATTTGGCGCAAAGTGTAGAAAAACAGGATTTTAAGGCATCTCCCATTGACTTCAATGTTAAAAAAATAGTTTAAAAAGCTGAATATTTCAAAAAGTATGAAATATTTTTGAAGAAGTTGAAGGTTTCTTATCAATTTCTGAAAAGACTGAATAGTTTAATATTTGAATGGTTTCTGTAGCTGAAAGTAAGCTGAAGTTATGGAGAGCTAAAGTATTGGCTGATTTGAAGGCTCTTCCCATTGACTTCAATGTAAAAAAAAAGAGTTTAAAAAACTGAATATTTCAAAAAGTATGAAATATTTTGAAAAGGTTGAAGGTTTACCATCGATTCCTGAACAGGCTGAATAGTTTAATATTTGAATGGTTTCTGTAGCTGAAAATAAGCTGAAGTTATGGAGAGCCAAAGTATTGGCTGAAATAATAAGGGGAAGAATAAAGTTTTGAAGTACTATAGTGGAATGCTGTAAACAGCGTTCACACTAAATATAGAACCATGAAGATCACGCATGTGTATGTATATATATATATATATTAGGGCCGTCAGTCGATTAAAATATTTAATCGCGATTAATCGCATGATTGTCCATAGTTAATCGCGATTAATCGCAAATTAATCGCACATTTTTTATCTGTTCTAAATGTACCTTAGAGGAATATTTTTCAAGTTTTTAATACTCTTATCAACATATGAGTGGACACATATGCGTTATGCTAATGTTTATTATCATTTGAACAATGACAAATATTCTCATGAATATTAAACACAACAACCTCTGAACATTACAGATATTCGCCTCAATTCAACCTGGAACCTCTCTCATACAATACAAATGGTGTGCGTGTGTGCTGGATCGTTGGAGCTATGTGCAACTCAAGGCATATGCTCGAACGGGAGCTGCCTGGACGCTGCAATCATGTTGCTGCAATCATGAGTGTGCTGACTTCTCCTACAATGTCCCGCTGTCTGCTTCCTGCATCAAGTCAAGTGCTCGTCGCAGTTGTGTGGATAGAGCGCTCCTCTGTTTTCATTTAAACAGCTCCTTATATCCGTTAGCGCAGCTAGCTAGCACCCGATGCTAACAACAACAGTGCACGTAAGGTCTCTCTCTTGCTCACTCGCGCCACACATACACACACCCTCCCGGTCCTCCCGATGGCCAGTCGGTGCCTGCCGGTGAGCGTGGAAGTGTGGTCTGCCCATAGACTGTATATATAAAGGGTCTGCCACAAGCGGGCGGCAGGAGCGGAGCTGTCAGCATCAGCTTGTAGATGGTACTTTAAACTCGATGCGCTCTGAAACTACGGGGCGGCTGAGGAAAAAAAATACACATGCGTTAATCGCGTTAAAATAATTAGTGGCGTTAATTTTTTTTTGCGTTAATATATATATATGTATTTGTATATATACATATATATATGTATATATATATATATATATATATATTCATATATATATATATATATATATATATTCATATGATAATAAACAAAGTGGACCTATTATGCTATATCGGAAAATATTGTACACTCAAAGTGTACAAAGTGTACTTTATAGTAGTTGAAGTCAATTAATATATTTTATAAATCTGATTCAGATTTCTGCTTTAGAGATTCCAATGTACGTTTGTGGCAGCGACGTGCAGTCAGGGGAGGCAGAGCCTCACCTGTCATACTCCAATGTAACGGAAAAAAACTAAAGAAAAACTAAATAATAATAATAAAATGTCTCCACTGATCTGTGTTGTAAATGTGATTTCTGTATGATTCCAATCGCTTTTTATAGTCAAAATTGACACATTTGCCGAGCTCCGCTAAAACTACATTGAAGCGATGAGAAGTGAGGCAGGGACGAGCTCTGCCTCACGTAATCCTACAGTAACTGGCTAGAACATGGGCACTAATTTAGCGCGAGCACTTATTTTGTGAGCGCGCTCCAGCCAGTTACTGTGGGGTAAGGTGAGGCCCAGATGAGATCTGCCTCACCTCAGATGCATCACCCCACAGAAATTGGCTGGAGCGTGGGCACTAAGCGCATGCCTGTTACAATCTCACTGTAGGTCACAAATGTAATGTTTGTAGATTCCTTTATTACATGTGTCCTCGCCATCCATAGTCTCTAAATAACTTATTTCACGTATGATATTTAGCCTCACTGGTCTCATCATACAACGACAATGAGAAAGCACCAGGGGAGGCACCCATAACCTCTGCAGCACTGAAGGGGGCGCACGTGAGCCCACAGGTTCTTATTGCTACTGTTATTCTACGCAGAGACGGTAGACGCAAACAACAAGTTAGACCAGGGGTCGGCAACCCCTGGCACGCGTGCCACCACTGGCACATGGGACCGTAACCAGTGGCACACTAGGAATACGTGTGCAAAATATTTGGTAACACTTTATTTTGATAGTCCATAGTTAACATTCTATAAGTCATCAGTTAGTCCAAACATTTGGACTACCTATGTTGCAAATGTATTATCTTTTCAATTTACACACGGCATCTATTGCACGTCTGTCCGTCCTGGGAGAGGGATCCCTCCTCTGTTGCTCTCCCTGAGGTTTCTCCCATTTTCCCCTTTAAACTGTGGGTTGTCTCTGGAAGTTTTTCCTTGTACGATGTGAGGGTCTAAGGACAGAGGGTGTCATATTGTCATACTGATATTCTGTACAAACTGTGAAGTACACTGAGACAAATGCAACATTTGTGATATTGGGCTATATAAATAAACATTGATTGATTGATTGATTGATTCATATCAAAAAGGTTGCCCACCCCTGAGCTACACTTTTGAAACTAGAGGAAGATAAGGAGGACTTTTACGAAAAAGTAATAGACATTGTTGTCCAGAAGGATAGAATGGACTTCATCCTCAAGTCAAGGTAAGACCACAATTGTAATGAAAATGGGATCTTTTTTTTTTTTAACAATATTTTTAATGAAGTTTTCAAATATGAACGTTACACATACATAAAATAAAATAACGAACATTACACATACATGGTCAGTCTAGGTGGCAGATACAGTATACAATCAAATGAATAGGCATGTAAATAAACACAGGTCAGTATACAGATGATACAGAACAAAAATCTGAAAGAATATGACGTGGGCTACTACACTGTAGAATCGTATTCCCGTTGCCCTCTTTCCCGCCCCGGTCTTTGGTGTTATTAATCATAACAAACATTATTTGTAAGAAAGTCCATGAAGCTCCCCCAGATATTTTCGAAAACTGCCAGCTTTCCTTTAGTAATGTATGTTAGTTTTTCTAAAGCGACACATGCTGACAGATCCTTAAAATATGTATTCATACTAGGTTTGTTCACATTTTTCCATTCTATAGCTATTGCCCTCTTAGCTTGTAAAAGACACAAGTCTATAAGTGCACGCTCACTCTTCTTAGAAACAAAGTATTTTGGATAAATACCCAGGATGCACAACTTTGGCTGACAAGGGATTTTCAGTTTTGTTATCTGGTTAATTATGTTAAGAACCTCCTTCCAAAAACTATTGACCACATTACATTCCCATAAACAGTGAAAGAGTGATCCTTTAGCATAGTTACATTTAAAGCAGGTGTCTGGGGTATTGAGATTAAAGTGATGTAGTTTTGATGGCGTTATATATGTTCTTAAAATCCAATTGTATTGTATCAACTTAAACCGTGTGTTGATTGTTTGTGTTTGAGCCTTCAGGCACACTTCAGACCATTCTTTTTCAGAGACTTCCTCTTTTAAATCAAGCCTCCAGCTTTTAAGTTTATCTTCTGAAGATTCAGGTGATTGTCTACAAAGATTTTATAGAGCAGCGATAGCTGGCCTCTACCAACCACGTGTTTAACTGTAATGTCTTCCAACATTGAGAGAGGTGGCTGAGTAAGTGAGCGGTTTTGAGATGCAGAGATAAAATGTCTTATTTGTAAAAACTTAAAGTGCTTAGAAGGAATATCATACTTTTCTTGTATTTCAGTAAATGACATTCATTTTCCATCATTGTACAAATCGGTAATCCTGCTTAATCCCTTGTTCGCCCAAGTCTTAAAACCAGCATCTTCTCTACCATGTATAAATTGACTATTGCCCCATATGGGGGTGAAACCTGACAGTGGGGGGGTGTCCCCTATATATCTTTGGACCTCATGCCAGATGTGTATGGTATTTCTTAGAAAGAGTTTGTTTGTGTTTTTCCCTAGCTTCTTTTGCTCAGAAGAATAAAGATAGCTACTAAGCGATAACCCTTGAGCTGAGCATGCTTCAATCTTGACCCACGCTGGAGCTTCCTCTGGGGAGAAGTAGCACATGGCTGCTCTCAGTTGTGCTGCCCAATATTACCAGCGTAGGTTGGGCAGTTTTAGACCCCCTCTGTCATAAGGCAAGTAAAGTAGGGTAAAACGGAGCCTAGAGCATCTATTATTCCAGATAAAGTTGGTAAATATTTTCTTAAATTTTTGAAATAATGACTCAGATGGGGGTAAGGGGATTGATTGAAACAAATAGAGCAATTTGGGTAATGTATTCATTTTTAAGATGTTAACACGACCGATTAGAGAGATTGGCATTAAGGTCCATCTGTTAAGCGATTCTACCACAGAGTCTACAACAGGGTTATAGTTGGCTGGAACCAGATCATTCATTTCAGGTGTGATTTTTATTCCTAAATAGGTGAATCCTTCTCTATGAGCTAAGAAGGGAGATTGTATTCTAGGTTGCTGCCTCTCTTGTTCATTTAGATAAAGTATTGAGGATTTATGCATATTTATTTTGTAGCCTGAGAATTCCCCAAAGGTCGTAATTAGTTCTAACAGAGATGGTATAGAATACTCAAGATTTGATAAAAAAAGAACAACATCGTCCGCATAAAGTGATATTCGATGGTCCAAGTCACCTACTGAGATCCCAGATATAGATGGAGAGTCTCTAATAGCCATGGCAAATGGCTCCATTGCTAACACAAACAGCAATGGGGAGAGGGGGCAGCCCTGACGTGTAGATCTGTACAATGAGAAGGATGTAGAAGTAATATTATTTGTCACCACTTCAGCTGTTGGGTTCTTATATATCGTCCTGATCCATTTGAGAAAGCCTTCGCCTATTCCAAACCTCTCCAACACTTCAAATAAATACTTCCACTCAATTCGGTCGAAGGCCTTCTCTGCGTCTAAGGACAGCAGTGCCATGTTAGGTGACCCTCTTTTTTCATAAAGAATATTTAGTACCCTTCTAACATTATGAAAAGCTTGCCTTCCCTGAATAAAACCATTTTGATCATCTTTAATCATGGAAGGCAGTAGTTTGTTTAGGCGTCTCGACAACGTCTTGCATAACATTTTGCTATCTGTATTAAGCAGTGAGATTGGTCTGTACGATGCACAGTCAGTGGGGTCCTTTCCTGGTTTTAGCATCAGAGTGATTAGTGCCCCTCTAAGAGATGGTGGTAGGTCCTCCTTTTCGTTTGACTCCAACAGCATATCCAAAAGAGGTTGTAGTAGCTTATCTTTAAATTGTTTATAGATTTCTATAGGAAGACCATCTGGACCAGTCGCCTTTCCCCCCGTCATGCTGGTTATGGCTTCTGAAAGCTCGTCAGTTCCTATGATATGGTCTAGTTTTCCTTTTGAATCAGTTGAAATAGTGGGGAAAACTAATGAACTTAGAAAATGTTCCTGTTGGCCTGAATCTTCATGTTCGGATGTATAAAGTTTTTCATAAAACATTTTAAAAGCACTATTTATTTCTGCAGGGTCATTTGTTAATTTACCATTTGTTTTAATGCTGTTGATAGCCCTTTCAGATTGCAATTTTTTAATACGCCAAGCCAATATTTTGCCCGCCTTTTCTCCCTGATCGTAGTAGCTTTGTTTTAATCTTAGTAAGATAGCAGCTGTCTGGTTACTCGATAATTCACTATATTGAGTCCTTAGGACCAAAAGTTTAGCTTGCAGTTCTGGGGAATCTTGGGTAACAATCCTATACTCCAAATCTTTAATACAACCCTCCAGTGAATTTAATTTGGATTTAAAGGCTTTGTTCTGCGAGCTAGAATAGCTAATAATCATGCCCCTAATGTATGCCTTAAACCAGGGGTGTCAAACTGAAATTCATCACGGGCCACATTAGCATTATGGTTGCACTCAAAGGGCCGGTTGTAACTATATAAATATACATATATATAATTATACAAAATAATATATTATATTACATTATTGCCTCTGAATTGGATTATTATCGGATAGGGTAATAACTTACTAATAATTAATTAACTACGTCTGAAAGCAGAAGTCCAGGGCAAATAATTCTCTCTTCAGTGCGCATGTCACAGTGCGCAATGCATTGTGGGACATGTCGTCTGTAAAGTGGCATGTAACCGTATAATAACGTATTATATTCTTTGGAAGCTCTTGCGGGCCGCATCAAATGAAGTCGCGGGCCGGATTTGGCCCCCGGGCCTTGAGTTTGACACCCCTGCCTTAAACGCTTCCCAGCGTACAGTTGGAGAGGTTTCGTTAGTATTCATGCTAAAATAGAGGTCAATATGTATTCCTACAAATTCAACAAATGTTCTATCCTGTAGCCATCTGGATTGAAAACGCCACCTAGGTGGATTCATAACAAGATCAGAGTTATTAAACAATAATAAAATTGGTGAATGGTCAGAGAGGACCCTACTGTCATACCAACATTTTGTAATCCTTGACATAAGACCCATAGAAACCAGGAAATAGTCTATATGTGAGTGTGTTTGGTGAGTGGCAGAAAAACAAGAATATTCTCTGGAAGCTGGTTTAAATGACCTCCAAACTTCATACAAATTAAAATCCTGGATCAGTTGTTTAAGGGTTTTCCTTGTTTGGATGTGAGACAGGTCTGTCCCCCTTGATCTGTCTACATTGGGCTCTAGTGCACAATTGAAGTCTCCCCCTATGATATAATGGCCTGGGAGGGAGGATAAAGTTAGAAAAATGTTTTTGAAGAATAAGGGAACATCCTCATTAGGGCCGTATATATTGACAATATTCAAGGTTTCTGTAAGAAGGGTGCCGTGAATGATGGAATATCTGCCTCTTGGGTCAGAGATAGTCCTAATTATGTTAAAAGGAATGGATTTATGTATAAGAGTTAACACCCCTCTAGCATGGGAAGAATAGGAGGCTGCGATGACCTGACCATTCCATCTTTTCTGGATCTTATGAATATCACATTGTGGCAAATGCAATTCCTGTAAAAGCAGTATTTTGGAATTCAACCTCTTAGCTCTATTTAACACTTGCTTGAGTTTCGATAAATTATTGAGCCCACGTACATTCCATGAAGTTATCTTAAATTCTGTATTGGAAGTCATATTCTGTTATCTAAACAAAAATACAACAGTATTTAGAAGAAACAGAAAATAACAACATTCCATAAACACCTGACTGAAATAAAACTGCCTTTCAGACTGCTTAACATGACCCCATTTGCTGACCGCAATATGAACAGAAAATAAACACACCATGACATAAAACAAATAAAACAAAACACCCCATGTGAAATTCCCCAAACGAACCTCACCCCTCCCTTTGCTCAAACGATGAGCATCCCTTTTCCTCCTAAAGACTCTAATCATGGAGCTATCTGGTCCACCAAACTGAGGAACAGAATAAATGTCCACAAACTAGTCCCTAAAGTGTCGCTCCGCCCTAATTTCCATACAAATTATAGAAATGTTAACAAAGGGAATGAATAAAACAAAACACTTCTATAAAATATTTCACTTTTTGTCGATGTTTTCATTCACTAGGCAGCAAGTTTAAAGCTCTTAAGATAAAATGTATTCATAAGTAAACACCGAGTTTAGCTGCCATTGTTATAGGATCTAAAATGTGGATTATGAATTTGTTTTATATCTAATGAAAATTATATAAAATGTGAATTTGGGAGTGTAAAGGCATAACTTAGATTTAACCGTTCAAGGACAGCACTTCTTCAATTCTTAACAGTATCAATAACAGAAAACACACTTCTTCAACAGCTATACCAGTGTATAGCCTACATACATATTATTACTGCTAAATACTGCAAAGACAAAACTTTACTTTGACAGTGTATATAGTAGATTTAGTCATTTTACAGTAACAAGTAATATACTGCAGGCCATTCTTTATGGTAATCTCACCAGGTGCTTTCACAGAACTGTTCAATCTCTGGGCCTCTCCTTGATCTTTTCCAGGAACGTGTGTACATCCGTAGGAGAGGGGAAGAGGTGAGAGTTGCCGTCATGTGTCACTCGGAAAGAGGATGGATATTGTATTCCATACCGTAGACCCATGTCTCTGCACCTCGTTTTAACTCCATCGTAGGCCCTGCGCTTTTTATCCGTCTCCTTAGCGACGTCATGGAAAAACATGATATGATGTTTGTCAAAGTGGATTTTACCCTTTTCATATGCAGCCGACATCACTTTGGTTTTGTCCTTGTAGTTTAAGAACTTAAATCAGAAGTGCTCGAGGCGGTGCGTTTGGCTTCGGTCTGCCAGATGGAACTCTGTGCGCTCTTTCAATAGCGAGCGGTGCTGCAAACGAACCGGCACCCAGAATTTCAGGGATCCATTTTTCCAGAAAGGTGCATGCATCCTTCCCTTCAGCGTTTTCGGGCAAGCCTATCAGGCGCACATTAGATCTGCGGCTACGATTTTCCAGATCTTCCATTTTCGCCTCCAAGCTTTCCACCTGTTGTCTCAGATGTTTCGTTGTTTTATTCAGCGCTGAGGTATCGTCTTCCACCGCTCCAAGCCGCTCCTCAGCCTCCGTTAATCGGCCAGAGTATTGTTTTAGTTTGCCTTTGATAGATTGTATTGAGTGTATCACCGTATTACATTTTTATGCAAAGTCTTCCTTCAGGTCTATCTTTAAATTGTTGATTGCACTCAGAATTTCACCTGAGGATTTATCCTGCGACAGCTCTTCTCCCGCCTCGTGTTCCATCCCGGGAGTAAGGCCAGGTTGAGACAACGGTGGCCAATCTTCTTCGGATAAAGTTTCAAAAACGTTGTCCTTTTTAGTTGTTTTCTTGCGTGGAGGCATTAGTAACACCGTTATGATTGTGTAAAATGCGTTTTCCTTTTACCTCCCGCATTCAAAATAGTTAATTTACAATATTAGGGCAGAGCGACGACTGAACTACGTCTGATCAACACCGCGCCATAACCGGAAGTCCGAAAATGGGATCTTACTAAGAAAGAACAATCCAATATTTAGATTTTGGGTATGCTTTTTTGGAACGGTCTGTTTAGAAGGAATCGAAACATCAGACTAAAAAAGCTTTTGAAAATAACAGAATATTTCGATTAAAGGTGGGGTAGGTAATTTTGGAGAAACCAGCTCGAGTGCGCTAGAATTTGAAAATAAACAGCCGTAAAAAAATCTGCCACTTCCTTACAGAGCCCCTCCTCCAACACACACGAACGCGCACATTACCAATGAGGGCACGAGATAAGTATGTGCACAGATGGAAGGCTGACAGGCAGGTAGGTCATCCAGTTATTTTCGCAGGACGGCTAAAATGATAGGTCGTGCTTTTTACAGTACTACGGCTTCCACAGATGACATTTTTTTATGGATTTTTTGTCAAAGCACTTAAGATATTCATTGTGAAGTATTAAAGCAACATGTTATAGCAGAAAGTTGTAGATTAGCGCAAATGGTCTTTTCTTCCACTTGACTTGTTAATAATCAGAAGGTGGTTTTCTGGCTATTTGCGAGTAGGTAAGGTGCAGTACAACCTGTGATTTCTGCCTTGAGTTAAATAAATACCCGTCATTTTGGGCTTTCGAGGGCAGAACTCAGTAGGTTGTCTGTAATAGTTGTCTGTATGATCTGGAAGCTTACATTAATAAGAGGAGAAAATATTATGTCAAGTATTGGACCTTCTCAAATATAACATACTTTAATTACAGTTTCCAGATATTTGAAGAAGCCATGGGATGATGTGAGTCACACAGTTAGAGAGACAATGGTCCTTCTGATTTATCAATAGATGTATTCATGATTAAGTGAGCTGACTTCAGGGTGGAAGGAAGTTCAAAGAAGGCCTGAGGTTATAAGAACAATTAACCTTTGTTAGTTAACTAATCCTATGGATGTCATGAGATGATGACGTTTAAATATATAACAAGTATAGCTTTCAGTGGGAAAAAACATGTGACATTTGTGTGGGGGGCTGGATGATGACATGAGTGTGCGTTAAACATGCTGGTAGAGTTCTACTATTTGGACATGGCTATAATTACTGCTCAACTATATCTGTGTTTGTGTTTTATTGATTTTTATCTGTTTTATTCTTTCATGTTATGAGTACTAAATTGCCACCACATTTTGGAGTAGTTGGTTTGAACACATGTGTGTGTGTTGAAGATGTTTAGGGGAATGAGTGTGCGTTCTGTCATGACTCCAAAGCATTGATTGGGGGATCTGCCTGAGGGCAGAGACAGAGACAGAGACAGAGACAGAGACAGAGACAGAGACAGAGACAGAGACACACACACACACACACACACACACACACACACACACACACACACACACAGGAGATGGAGCAACAGATGGAATCAACAACTGCTGACTCATTGCCTAGGGTCCCGCCCAGAAGTGAAACCGGCCAATGGAGAACTGCCAACTCACTGGCTAGCTCGCCCAGAAGTGAAATCGCCAATAACAAATAGCTAGGGAGGAGCAACCGACACAACTTCTCCCACAGAATTTGTATTTACGCTGTAACATTCTTAGATTTGGCGCTCTTTTCCTGACTGGCTGTCGTGGTACGTATATCACGTGGTAGGAATTGAGCCTGGAGCGCTCTGTATTTGGTACTATTGCAGAGTGCTCTATATTGTGTATTGTTATTTTCTACCATTAAAACAGATTATTGTTTAACTTTTATTCTGGTGCTTTGAGTTCATTCTTTTGTAAATTTGACCAGCTCATCAGTCATCAAGGGACGGCGCGGAGCAGAGGTGAACCTTCCACCACCGCCATTGGGTGGTGCTCCAACAAAATAGTGATCTCGACGTGATTGCGTGATGACGTGATAACGTGATGAGTGGGCTCATAGAAGGAACACCGACAGCCAGCAGACTAATGGTCCAGGGAAGACACCTAGAATAATCTCTGTGTTAGGATTTGTCTGTGTTGGTATGTTTCTTGTCCTTTTCTATCTTTGGGTTTCCTGTTTTATTTTGTAAAGTGTTCACCCCCGTTTCCTGCCTGTTTGCTTTCTGTCTGTTTCCCTCTCTGATTACCCAATTGTGTTCACCTGGTACCTATGTGTTTTCTCCTCCCTCCTCACCTGTCTCGTGTTTATGTGATTAGTCCTGGGTGTATTTAAGTTCTGGGTTTTCTGTCTCTCTTTGTCGGGTTGTCTTGTGTGATAACTAAGTTCGTCGGTGTCAACGCACAAGCAGCAACAGGCTGCACGCTCACAGTTATCTCCATACGGTTCAGTGCAACTTTAACAGGAAGAGTGAGTGAGAACGAGTGAACATAGGATTGGCTTCAGTCCGCGGAGGGGCTTCAACTGAAGGCACAACAACGGGGTACGGCCCGAAGCACGGCCTCCCCAAACGGCCTTGCCGGTCGGGCTCCCCCCCCCTGGTGCTGGGATCTGGTGCAGCGAGTGTTTTGATGGCAACAGCGGCTGGAGTGGACAGGACTGCGGAGGTGCCGAACATGGAAGGCGGAAGGGCAAGTGACAAGGCGGACGAAAGGAAGGACAAAGACAAAGAAGAAGAGCAAGAACAAGGCAAGAAAGCGGGAGAGGAAGGAAAAGAGGGGAAGAAGGAGAGAACGAGGTACAGTGTGGAATTAACTGTGGAAGTAGTTGTGGAAGGTGCACTGTCTATGATGGACCTGCTTAAAGGAATACAGAAACAGTGTGGGACAGTGGATGGATGCAGAGTGACGGGAGAACAGTATGAAGTGACGATGAGGACCATCCTGGGGAAAATGAAACTAATGGACGGGTTGAGAGTAAACGGGGCCGCGGTACATGCAAAAAACATTATGAGCACCGATGTGACCGTCTCGTTCCTGCATCTGCCTGTCTATTTGCTGGATACAACGATACTAAATAGGCTTGAGGAGTGGGGAGTTAAGCCCATCTCGGACATTAAAAAAAGAGTGTGGCCAGACTCGGACATTGCAGACAGCACCAGATTCCTGAGAGTGAGATTCAACAATAAGGTCCGCTCCCTACCGTATTCCACGAAGTTCGACACGGTGAAGGGGGCGGAGTACTTCCGGGTCCTGCACAATGGCCAGGTTCCAGTGTTCAGGTTATGTATAAAGCCGGGTCACATCTTTAGAGAATGCCCAGACTTTAAGTGCCACAGGTGTTATGAGCAAGGGCACTATGCCATGGAGTGCAAGTATGGAGCTGAGAGAGAGAGGAGAGAGAAAGAGAGAGAGGAGGAAGACGACAAGGAGGAAGACGAGGAGGAAGACGATGAGGGGGGGAAGGCGACGAGGCGGAGGGGGCAAAGAAAAGCCCCATGATGAGATCAGCAGCGAAGATGAAGGTCCAGTGGTGGAGGACATCTCGGGGGCTTCGGTGATGGAAGAGAAAGCACCAAACGTGGGGAAGAGCAAGAAAAGTGCCAGGCAGGGCGGCGGAGGCGCCGACGGGAGCAGCAGAGGTGGCGACGGGAGCAGCGGCGGGGGAAAGAAGTGTCGGAGTCCTGAGGGGGTGGAAGACATCTCGGAGGCTTCCGGAATGGAGGAGGGAGAGCTGTCGGAGGACCCTGGGGGCGCCATGGTCTTCGGGAGCCCTAATGATGAGCAGAGGGGCCGAGGCACGAGGAGAAACAGGCGCGAGGAGGAGAAGAAGACGACCTCAGCGGAGAACGCCGGGCTAACGCAAATCGGACAAGGACAGGGAGGTGGAGAAAAGGAGAGCGGGTTCAACAGAGGGAGAAAGCAACCAGTTAAAGGTAATGATGCAAAGGACGTTCATCATAATAACATCCCTGTTGATGGCAACTATCTCATCCCTAAACGGTAATGGTCTCAAAAGTAAGATCAGAAGAAGCCGGGCGCTAAGACTATGTGAGGCCAGCATCATATGTCTGCAGGAAACACATTGGGATGGGGAGAGTGTGGATGAGGTTAAAAAGGAGTGGATGGGCGAAGTGTTTGCAAATAATGGGGGTGAGCATGCTAGAGGGGTGGCGATACTTATCAAGTCGGGGGATGTGAAGAATGCAAGGAAGGTTGAGGATGATGGGGAAGGGAGGATGATTGGGGTGCAGTATGAATACATGGGAGACACGTATAAGTTGATAAATGTGTATGCACCTAATATAAAGAGGGAGAAAAGGTTTTTTTTTGAGGGGTTGGAGGGAAAATGTGGGGGGAACTGTTTGATTGTGGGAGACTTCAATGTGCGGTGTGGAAGGTTCGATGCGCCTGCGGGTGCTCGTTTTATTAACGACTCCTCGAGGGTGGCACTCAAAAAGATAATGAATGAGAATGGGTTGATAGATGTGTGGAGAGAAAGAAATCCGGATGTTAGAGAATCTTCTTGGAGACGAGTGGTGAAAGATAAACTTAGGCAGAGCAGGATTGATTTAGCTCTGTGCTCGGAAGCCGTGAATGAAAAGATTGGAAAGATTGAATATAGGACCACAGCGTTAAGTGATCATATGGTTCTTAGTCTCAGGATGGGGCTGAAGGTGAATGGGAGAGGCGGGGGTATGTGGTGCTTGAATGCGAAACTACTGAATGATGAGGTGTATAGAAAAAGGGTGAGAGAATGTATAAGGAAGGGGGGTGATACAAGGGACAATAATATATTAGTGTGGTGGGGGGAGTTAAAAGAGGAGATCAAGAGAATAAGCATAAAACACAGTAAGGGGGAAAATGTGCTTGATAGAAGAAGGGAGGAAAGGGTGAGGGGAGAGTTGGCTAAAGAGGCAGCAAAGATAGACAGGGAGACATTTAGGGAGATACACGAGGATCAAAGATGAGCTAGAGGGTATAGAGAGGGACAAATGCAGGGGGGCGATTGTTAGAAGCAGGGCAAAGGATGCAATGGAGGGGGAAAGGTGTACTGGCTACTTTCTGAGTTTGGAAAAAATTAAGCAGGAAAACAAATATTTAAAACAGGTTGAGGGAAAGGATGGTAGGAAGATAACAGATTTAGTAGGGATAGCAGAAAGAGTGGAGGAGTTCTACAGGGAATTATTTAAGACAGAAGAGGCAGATAGAGAGAGTGCAGAGACGGCGATAGACAGTATGGATAAAGTTTTAGATGATAATGATGGAGAGATGTGTGAGGGAGAGATCGGTACAGGGGAAATAGATCTAGCAATAGGAGGGTTGGGTAGAAATAAGAGTCCGGGGTTAGATGGGTTAACAGCAGAATTCTACATCACCTTTAAGGAACTGTTGGTACCGGTGCTGCACAGGGTGTTCAAACACATTGAGGAGGAGGATGAACTGCCGGCCAGCATGGCAACGGGGGTTATAAGCCTCATATACAAAAAGGGTGATAGGGACAGATTAGAAAACTATAGGCCGTTAAGCATGCTAAACAATGACTACAAAATATTGGCGAGGGTGTTAGGGAATAGAATAAAGAGGGTAATTAAAACGGTGGTGGGTGGGACTCAGGCGTATAGTGTACCGGGGAGGGATATAAGTGACACGACAAGCAGTATCAGAGATAATATTAAACACATGAAGGAGGGGAAGGGTGGCATAGTTATGAGTCTTGATTTAAATAAAGCGTTTGATCGGGTCAATCATGAGTATTTATATAGAGTGTTAGGGAAAGCAGGGTTTGGGGTGGAGTTGGTGGGCTGGATCAAAAGATTATATAGTCGGGCGGTGAGTTGCGTTAAAATAAATGGGATCGTTACAAATGTGTTTAGGTTAGGGAGGTCGGTCAGGCAGGGATGTCCTCTCTCCTCCATGTTGTATGCCTTGTCAGCTGAACCTTTAACCACAATGCTAATTCAGAACAAAAACATTAGAGGGGTGGAGATACCGGGGGGACAGACCAGTCTCCTGTACCAGTATGCAGATGACACCACGGTTACGGTCAGAGATGGGGATAGTGTGAGGGAAGTGTTAGAAGTAGTGCAGCAGTATGGCAGGGCATCAGGGGTGAAGATAAATATAGACAAATCAGATGTAATGTATATAGGTGAGGAAGGAGTGGATAGGACAGGAATAGGGCTCAAGGAAAGGCAAGATTATTTTAAGGTGCTGGGGGTTAATTTGGGTATAAAAGAAATGGAAGGGAGGGATGAGCAATATGAGCGAATAATCAACAGAATGAAGAAAACGCTAAAGTTTTGGAAGATGAGGCATTTAAAGTTAAGAGGGAAGGTAGTGGTGATAAATGGGCTCATGGTGAGCAGATTAGTCTATATCATGACTGTCATGGAAATGCCTGAAAGGGTTCATAAAGAAATAGACATGGCAATAAATGAGTTTTTCTGGAAGGGAAGGGCGTTAGGATTGCTAGGGAGGTAATGGAGAACGAGTATAGAGATGGAGGGATGAAGCTGATCAACGTGGAAAGGAAAAAGAAGGCGCTAAGGGTTAAAATGATGTCCTGCCAACCCTTTGTTCTGTCCCGTTGGAGGTCCCACCGTCTACTCTCCTGCCGGGGGTCCTGCCAGCTCCTTGTCCTGTCTCGTTGGAGGTCCCGCCGACTACTCTCCTGCCGGGGGTCCTGCCAACCCTTTGTCCTGTGCCGTTGGAGGCCCCGCCGACTACTCTCCTGCCGGGGTTCTGCCAACCCTTTGTCCTGTCTCGTTGGAGGTCCCGCCGTCTACTCTCCTGCCGGGGGTCCTGC
Source organism: Pseudochaenichthys georgianus (assembly GCF_902827115.2). Lineage (NCBI taxonomy): Eukaryota > Metazoa > Chordata > Actinopteri > Perciformes > Channichthyidae > Pseudochaenichthys > Pseudochaenichthys georgianus. The sequence goes on along the minus strand of NC_047506.1, from coordinate 29,831,377 downwards.
CAACCCTATGTCCTGTCCCGTTGGAGGTCCCGCAGACTATTCTTCTGCCGGGGGTCCTGCCAACTCCATGCCTTGTCCCGTTGGAGGTCCAGCAGACTACTCTTCTGCCGGGGGTCCTCCCAGCCCTATGTCCTGTCCCGTTGGGGGTCCCGCCGACTGCCCTCCTGCCGGGGGTCCTGCCAACTCCTGGTCCTCTTCCGTGGGGAGTCTTGCCGACACCTGTCCCACCGGCTCCGGATCCTGTCCGGTCGACACCGGCTCCTGCCTGGCCTCCGGAGCTGTCCGGTCTTCGCCCTCGTCCCCTGAGAGCCGCGGTCTTCGCCCTCGAGCCCGGCCCCCTGAGTGCAGCGGGCCCGGTCCCCTGACTCTTCCTGCCGTTGCCTTCACCCTCGGGCCCGTTCCCCACCCCTTCCTGATCCTCTGCCTTGCCCCCGGGCCGTCCGCCCGAGACCCCTTCCTGGTCCTCTGCCTTGCCCCCGGGCCGTCCGCCCGAGACCCCTTCCTGGTCCTCTGCCGTGCCCCTGGGCGGTCAGTTCAGTCCCGTCCTCCTGACCCCCTCCTCCCACCCTGGTGGCTTAGTGATGAGTTCCCATTGAGTAAAGCCTTAGAATAACTCTAAACAACGAACATAAAATCATATTTTCATGTTAACAATATTGTATTTATTCCAGTTTAATGATTGTGATTGAAAAGCCTAAGGAGGCTGGTAAACATTGCAAAGAGGGATTTGTATTCCTTAATAATATTCATAAACTTAACCATGTTGTTGCCTGAGAAAGGCTAAACCATATCAAAGAATACATTTATTAAGTGCATTATCTCATTTAGCTGTAGCTTTTATAAACAACACAAAATAAGTATTGTTCAGCCGTTGAACCAGGGACCCTGCGGTCATGAGTCAACTGCTTTCCAGCTGAGCCACAGCACACACGCTGAATCTCCTTGAAAACACTGTAAGATATCTATTCCTGTATTATTGATGCTTTTATTCCTACATTTATTTATGCTTGTATCTATTTATTATGACATGTTCCGACCTCTATAAGTGAGGGTCTGAGCGCTCTTGATTCCATTGTGTCCCCGGGCCCGCCGGGTACAGGAGGGCTAATATGATTCTTCTTATTATACATCCATGGGTATTATGAGCGTTGTGGTTCAACGGTTCAACCGATCTGAATTGCTTCCTGAAGCAGTCACGTGGTATCGACAGGCAGCGAGGCTTCGTTTGTCATCGATGACGTCACTGGCCCAAAACGATACAAGCCTCCATACAGGCTTCACAAAAAGCTTCGGGGATTACTCGACACACGCTCCGAAGCCTCGGCGCAATACGTAACATCACTATCGATATCCATATAATAGCCTTGAAATAAAGGAGCTTTCAGTTATATCTGCATTTGGGTCCTACTTCCAACAAAACCGTAACACTCTGACAACTGGAACCAGGGCCCTACAACTGAAAGGTGAGCAGATACCTGTTATACTCCAAATCTGTGATTGGCTATAACTACATTTTAGAGTTGTCAGCAATATTTCCCAGTGTCCTAGTTTTTACGGTGGAAAATACAATACATATTTTAGTTTCAGCGTAGGGTATCGAGTCCCTATGGCTAGTGGGGTATTGGGTCCCCACAGCTAACTTCCTGGGGAAGTAAATTGGAGTATTGAGTCTCCATATAAAAGTGAAGCAGCAAAGTATTTCAGCGTAGGGTATAGAGTCCCTACGCAGTGGCGGCCGGCCCATAGGGGCGCTAGGGGCGCCGCCCCACCTCTTCCCACATACAACAAAATAAATAAAAATAAATATTAAATAAAAAAATATATATGTTTAAAAAATATATATATTTTTATTTTTAATGAACAAGGTAAATATCATACTATTGGTATCAGTAAAATGTATAATCTACAATAAAATCTCGTTTAAAATTGTGTTACGATGTCTAAAGTTACTGATAAGTCACATGTTTCCTGCCTGGCCTTGCCCGTGGCATTAGTTTATCATTACCGGGCGCCGTGCAAGGAGCCCCCGAGCAAAACAGCAGCGAGGGCGCTCACGTTGGCGCCCACGTTGGCGCCCACGTTGGCGCCCACGTTGGCGCCCACGTTGCTTACGTGCGTCGACGTGAGTTGTTTTTTAGACTCGTGAGTGACCAAGGTGATGAGAATGGCTTCGTGTGCAGGTGGAGTCGCCGGACCTCGGTCCCCGCCCAAATCCGTTCAAGAGTTAATCCCCAATCCTTTCGAAAGGAGAAGTTTGGGAGATAAACTGTTGCTTAAAGACCTTGGACCGGACCAACCCAATTTGTATATATATCGCAGCAAGCTCGTGAAAAAGACAAAACGTATCAACGAGGCTTCTCACGTAGCTGGTACACCAGAAAGGCATGGCTAGCTGGATGCAAACATGTACATGCTGTCTTTTGTTTCCCATGCTTGCTCTTCAAACAGCCGGGGACAATTACGATCTGTTCAGAAACTAGACAAAAGTTAAACAAGTACAAACCACAGACTGTCTGTGTCATGGAGAATACAGTCGCTGGTTTATTTATGTCTGTATAGGCCGTTGTTGTGAATGTGTACGGTCGGAGCATATATAACGTTAGCTTAGCCAAGTTCCATTTAGAAAATACGCATTTTGAAAGGGTGTTTCGCCTGCCGTCTGTCTGCAGACTTGTCAAAGCATTAATTCATGGTTTTTACTAACCGGTATCAGTATGTTGTTAATTCGGCATCATTTTTGAAACGTGTATGACAATTAAATCACGGTAAAATATGTTCATCTTGTTGTAGTTGTGGCCCCCTTGCCAGCGATTCTCTCTCCTGTTTAGCATACTCTGCCCGACTCAGCCTGGTTGTTCTTGGCCCTAGAACCACGATTTTATGGGGCCAGAAAAACTGTGAATTAGGACCCGCTAGCCGGTACTAGGCCAAGTGGAAACGCAACCAAAAACGGGCCCCGCACGGCTCGGCACTGTCTGTGTCATGGCGAATACAGTCGCTGGTTTATTTATGTCTGTAGGCCGTTGTTATGAGTGTTGAGTGAGCATATACAACGTTAGCTTAGCCTGGTCGACCCAATCTCCATTCAGAAAACAAGCATTCTAAAAGGTTTTTCGCCTGCCGTCTGTCTGCAGACTTGTCAAAGCATTAATTCATGGTTTTTACTAACCGGTAACGTCGGGTTACGTAGTGTAACCCTTTTATATTAGCACAGGCGGAGCCCTCTACTG